>NC_042959.1:6729013-6764013 GCF_901001165.1 Salmo trutta | reverse complement strand
ACCGTAAAGCCAACTAGTTGGAGGCTCCATCTTATGTTTTTACTAAACATTTGCCTTTGCGTGGGTCGCGGTGTCATGCAGCCTTGGAAAAAGGAAAATGCTGATTTCACAAAGTCGTTTTGGGAAGTGTCACGACTAACTATCATCAACTTCTCCTCCAGGAGTTGGTGTCTTGCCGTTCATTTTATGATTTCCCAAAGCAATTTAGCCCAATGCCAATACATGACCCCTTTCCCAGTCATTCCAATTGGATTTTCATTCCTTTTTTAATATCGTGCTATCACGCTTTTATATCGAGGATTGGTATATTCATTACTAAAGGATCAGGTAATCTGAGAACAATGTTGAAGTAGTAGTAGTAATGTTTAGGGCTGGTTTCTCGGACACAAAGTTAAATAAAATAAATACCTTGCTCGTCTGGTCTAGGACTGACTTCTTTGAACATGATATTTTGCTTCACAGTTGAAACAACTAAATTGTCTCTCTCACCGGTGCTATAAAGGTTCTTGCTTCAGAATGGCAGAAATTCTGGATTTTAGACATTGTTCATGTAAAACTGTTTACAAATATTCTTCACAGTTGAAACACAACTAAATTATAACATCTTTAAACTACGTAATATATTTTGTACTGTGAAAATATTATACAGAAGTTCAATAACTTGTCTTTTGTTCTATGTATTATTTTTGTATGTATTATCTTTTACTTTGCAAAGAAACAATGAGTTCACATAATTTATCCCCTTCATGTCCTGCAGACACTGGCAGAGAGTAGCTTCCACTTGGTTATCTGTCGCATGCCACTTATTTACCTAGCTAATCCAGTCTGTTATCCCCGTTGTTCTCAGACGTGGGGGTACAACCTCAGAACACACCCGAGACAATCCCGTGTGAAAGATTCCACTTCAACAGTAGCTAATCAGGTCTAATGAGCTGATTATCCTTGTTCAATCAGGAAGTCTGGTCCTTATAAGGCCCTGTCATCGTTAGCCAGTGGAGCAGTGTATCTTCAGTCTAGGGGTTACATCATGTCACCTAGTTATTAATATATCTCAGTTTGGACTGGAGGGGAAAGGAAAAGGATAGCTGAAAGAAAGTAGCTATCCACTTAGCTGAGACGTTTCTGGATGCTAATATTTTAGACTAGAGTTTAGTTTTTTGGGTTGCTTTTAGTGACTGCCTGGCGTGGAAGCATTGGCTGACTAGCATCACAAATGAGCCACAGACAAATATCTTCCTTATTAAACCATGGAAAAAAATCGAATTACAGTATGTGACGGAATGGAAGACATTTTGTGCACTAACAATTAGATATCTTACAAATCCAATTTGTACCACTGAACAAAAATATAAACGCAACATGTAAAGTGTTGGTCCATGTTTCATGAGCGGAAATAAAAGATCCCAGAAATGTTCCATATTCACAAAATGATTATTTCTCTCAACTTTTGTGCACAAATTTGTTTACTTCCCTGTTAGTAAGCATTTCTCCGTTGCCAAGATTATCCATTCACCTGACAGGTGTGGCATATCAAGAAGCTGATTAAACAGCATGATCATTACACAGGTGCACCTTCTGCAAGGGACAATAAAAGGCCACTCTAAAATGAGCAGTTTTGTCACACAACACAATGTCACAGATGTCTCAAGTTTTGAGGGAGCGTGCAATTAACATGCTGACTGCAAGAATGTCCACCAGAGTGTTCAATTCTCTACCATAAGCCACCTCCAACATTGTTTTAGAGAATTTGGCATTATGTCCAACTGGACTAAAACCCGCAGACCACGTGTAACCACGCCAGCCCAGGACCACCACACCCGGCTTCTTCGGACAGCTGATGAAACTGAGGAGTATTTCTGTCTGTAATAAAGCCATTTTGTGGGGGAAAACTCATTCTGATTGGCTGGGCCTGGCTCCCAAGTGGGTGGGCCTATGTCCTCCCAGGCCTCCCCAGGGCTGCACCCCTGCCCAGTCACGTGAAATCCATAGATTAGGGCCTTTTGAATTTATTTCAAAATGTGCATGTTGTGTTTATATTTTTTGTTCAGTATATATGTTACGAATTTGTT
The DNA here is from genome assembly GCF_901001165.1 of Salmo trutta. Lineage (NCBI taxonomy): Eukaryota > Metazoa > Chordata > Actinopteri > Salmoniformes > Salmonidae > Salmo > Salmo trutta. The sequence continues at coordinate 6,761,944 of NC_042959.1, read as the reverse complement.
ACGCTTAAGATCCTGGAGTGCATCTTTAATGCATGGGCTATTTGGCTGTTGTTATTGTGGTTGGGTATAGGCTGCAGACATGTTTCTATGGCTAATTAAATCATGTATTATTATGAATTCTGCAATTGCTATAATTCCATTGATATTCTTTATACAATCTTTAAAGGAGACACCATTGATATCCTTTATTCTGCATTTGGGTCAAGTTTTAATCAAGTCAATATTCATTCATGTTTATTCGGTAAGGCCTTTCTTACAGTATCGAGAGAAGCTTGTCAAATTACATGCAGTTTGATATTATTTTATTCAATGCTGGTGGATAATGTTGGTAGGCTGCAGTTGGGCAAGTGATTTCATTATTTAGTTTACTCCTAAGACCTTTCTCTCTTTCTTTCAGTCTCGAGAGGAGCTTGTCGGGTACATGTGTGTGTGTGATTGTGAGCGTGTGTCGAGGGAGTGGGCTGCTGTTGGACAGTCAGTCTATACTTCAAGGCAACAGGCAGATGAATAGTCTGCCTGTTGCTATTGATCTGCCGTCTGCAGTTACACCATCTGGCCAGGAGGGGGAGACCTCAATCTGTCACCTTCACATAGAGGTACGCACGCACGCACACACGCACAAACACACACACACAAACATCCACACACACTCGCGCTCTCGCACACACAAACATCCACACACACTCGCGCTCTCACACACACACAAACATCTACACACACTCGCGCTCACACACACACACACACACACACACACACACACACACACACACACACACACACACACACACACACACACACACACACACACACACACACACGAAAGGCTGCAGCGTTCGTTTGTAGATTTCACACTCAATGTCTTTCTAATCAGCGACCATCAGTTTTCAACCAGGTCAGATAGTAGCTGATGGGAACTCTCTAGGATATCAGTGACAACCATCGATCAATTAAACACCAACGGAGAAACAACAAGATTTCCACTGCGGCTGTTGAAGATTGGTCCTGGAGCTGAGTGTGTGTGTGCTATGTGTCCCGATGCTCAGCCAGAACCAGAGAGGTTGTTTTATTGTGTCGAGGGTAGAAGTGACAGGTTCCTCACTGCAGAGAGAGGAGAGGAGCAGTCCTCTGGGATGAACTGGCTGAATCATAGCCTTTAGAAGGCTGAACTGGCTGAATCATAGCCTTTAGAAACCTGAACTGCCTGAATCATAGCCTTTAGAAGGCTGAACTGCCTGAATCATAGCCTTTAGAAGGCTGAACTGCCTGAATCATAGCCTTTAGAAGGCTGAACTGCCTGAATCATAGCCTTTAGAAGGCTGAACTGCCTGAATCATAGCCTTTAGAAGGCTGAACACACACACACTGAACTGGTAATGGTAAAGTCATACAACATGTCTTTCTGTAGATCAGGATGGTAAAGTCATACAACATCAATCTAGCTATTTTACATAGCAGCTAGCCTGTCATCTGATAAAACTCCAAAAACGATCAATATCATTCAGAGCTTTAAGTAAATGCAGGATATGGCCTTTCATAATGGGCTTAAAATCATCAACACCAGATAATATTATTCATTTCAATACTATAGGCCTAAAACCTCTCAAACAAGGATTTATAAATCATTTTCACAGGATATTTGGTTAATAATTACATTATAAAAATGTTAATATAATAACATAATATGATAATATAGTTAACTGCAATACTACACTATATAATAATACTAAATAATATTTTGGCAGGTGCTTATATTTGTCCTATTTTATGATAATATTGTTAACTGCAATACTATATAGGCCTAACACCACTCAAACAAAGATTTGTCAGCATTTTCTATAAAAACGCAGCAGAATAATGCTTGACTTGCATTTTACATACTAGACTACATGATGACATCACCAAACCGGAATCTCCAGAACTCATACCATGTAAAAGACTGGATGAAGATCTGAGTCATTCCTGCTAAACTCCGGGACTACCAGCTATCATCTCTTGTAGAGATGGAAGCACTAAACACTGTATGGTACTCTGCGGTTATGTCCCAAATGGCACCCTATTCCATTTTTTTTTGCTCTTTTGCACCCCAATATCTCTACTTGCACATCATCATCTGCACATCCATCACTCCAGTGTTAATTGCTAAATTGTAATTATTTCACCACTATGGCCTATTTATTGCCTTACCTCCCTAATCTTACTACATTTGCACACACTGCATATAGATTTTTCTATTGTGTTATTGACTGTACGCTTGTTTATTCCGTTTGTGTCGCACTGCTTTGCTTTATCTTGGCCAGGTCGCAGTTGTAAATGAGAACTTGTTCTCAACTAGCCTACATGGTTAAATAAAGGTGAAATGAAAAAATAAAAATAAATAGCACACTACTTTTGACCAGAGCCCTATGGTTGCCATTGGGGATGTGGCCAGCTTCTCAATTTACCTGAGAGACTAGTGCTCCAGGTAACAGTAGACTAATCTACCCTCACCTAGTACAAACCCTCCTTTCAGGGATTATGGATTATAACAATAGTATTGAGGATTTATTTTGAGATGTTTTACTCTCTTTTGAATGATTGACTGGATCCATATTCCCTTGGAAGCAGTCAGTGGGTGTAACCTCCTGCCTGCCTGTCCGCCCGGTCAAGGCGCACGGAATGACAAGGACTTTATGGAATGTTTATGTTTATGTCTAACTCCTTGTCTAACTCCTGTGTTTTCTCTCCCCCCTCCTCCTTCTCCTCCTCCTTCTCCTCTTCCTCCTCCTCCTCCTCTTCCCCTCTCCCCTCCTCCTCCTCAGACCTATTCTATTAGCTTCAAGGCTGACAGGTTTACTTCTAAATAAATTACATGGTCTTGGATTTGATCAATTCATCTGGACAGATAAAATTGATTGATTAAACAGTAAAAAAAAAAATCCAACATCTGAATTCCTCAGTCTAGCTGCCCCTCAGAGAAATGAGACAACTGATGCAGAGAAAGAGTCCCCGAGCTGGATCTGAGTTTTAGGACGAGGGAGCAACACTCTCTGTGGTAGATACTACTAAATGAGTCATACTTTGATAGCTGTATTTGATATTCAGTCTTCAAGACATCAATAACAAAAACACTATCAGACAAACAACAGCTATGGAGTTTGTTTGGATCTGACATCTTATTAAAAGCAAAAAACACAGAGTGTAGCGATGGGGTTTTCAATTTCATTCTACTTGTTTTATAGCCTGATCCCAGATCTGTTTGTGCTGTCTTGCCAACTCCTTTGGTCATTGTGCATGAAAAACTAGGTATACCAATGACCACAGGAGTTGGCTATACAGCAAACAGATCTGGGACCAGGCTACTTGTTTAACTGATTTTAATACAAGGATAACAGGCACCGCCCATTGGGAATGTTGTAATGCAGTGGCCTTTAAACCCTACCGTTACAACTTGGAATTATAATAGATTTTAGGGGGAATTGTATAATTTGATTTACACAACATGGATACCACTTTGAAGATGCAAAATATTTTTTATTGTGAAACAAACAAGAAATAAGACAAAAAAAAACGGAAAACTTGAGCGTGCATAACTATTCACCCCCCCCTTCCCAAAAGTTAATACTTTGTAGAGCCACCTTTTGCGGCAATTACAGCTGCAAGTCTCTTGGGGTATGTCTCTATAAGCTTGGCACATCTAGTCACTGGGATTTTTGCCCATTCTTCAATGCAAAACTGCTCCAGCTCCTTCAAGTTGGATGGGTTCCGCCGGTGTACAGTAATCTTTAAGTCATACCACAGATTCTCAATTGGATTGAGGTCTGGGTTTTGACTAGGCCATTCCAAGACATTTCAATGTTTCCCCTTAAACCACTCGAGTGTTAATTTAGCAGTATGCTTAGGGTCATTGTCCTGCTGGAAGGTGAACCTCCGTCCCAGTCTCAAATCTCTGGAAGACTGAAACAGGTTTCCCTCAAGAATTTCCCTGTATTTAGCACCATCCATCATTCCTTCAATTCTGACCAGTTTCCCAGTCCCTGCAGATGAAAAACATCCCACAGCATGATGCTGCCACCACCATGCTTCACTGTGGGGATGGTGATCTCGGGGTAATGGGGGATGTTGGGTTTGCGCCAGACACAGCTTTTTCCTTAATGGCCAAAAAGCTCAATTTTAGTCTCATCTGACCAGAGTACCCTCTTCCATATGTTTGGGGAGTCTCCCACATGCCTTTTGGTGAACACCAAACATGGTTGCTTACTTTTTTCTTTAAGCAATGGCTTTTTCTGGCCACTCTTCCGTAAAGCCCAGCTCTGTGGAATGTACGGCTTAAAGTGGTCCAATGGACAGCTCCTCTAATCTCCGCTGTGGAGCTTTGCAGCTACTTCAGGGTTATCTTTGGTCTCTTTGTTGCCTCTCTGATTAATGCCCTCCTTGCCTGGTCCCTGAGTTTTGGTGGGCGACCCTCTCTTGGCAGGTTTGTTATGGTGCCATATTCTTTCTATTTTTTAATAATGAATTTAATAGTGCTCTGTGGGATGTTCAAAGTTTCTGATATTTTTTTATAACCCAACCCTGATCTGTACTTTTCCAAAACTTTGTCCCTGACCTGTTTGGAGAGCTCCTTGGTCTTCATGGTGCTGCTTGCTTGGTGGTGCCCTTTGCTTAGTGGTGTTTCAGACTCTGGGGGCTTTTAGAACCGGTGTATTTATACTGAGATCATGTGACAGATCATGTGACACTTAGATTGCAAACAGGTGGACTTTATTTAACTAATTATGTGACTTCTGAAGGTAATTGGTTGCACCAGATCTTATTTAGGGTCTTCATAGCAAAGGGGGTGAATACATATGCACCCACCACTTTTCCGTTTTTTGTTTCTTCTAATTTTTTGAAACAAGTAATTTTTTTCATTTCACTTCACCAATTTGGACTATTTTTTTGTATGTCCATTACATGAAATCCAAATAAAAATCCATTTAAATTACAGGTTGTAATGCAACAAAATAGGAAAAACGCCAAGGGGGATGAACTTTTGCAAGGCACTGTAGGGCTTGTGGGAATAATTATATTGTTGTGAATCTGATACACAGCTCATTCTTCTGTTTGGTCTGTGTCCATGGATGTGTAATGCACTACATTTGTGCCTATTCTCTATGGGCTCTGGTCAAAAGTAGTGCACTATAAAGGGACTAGGGTGCCATTTGGGACACACCCTAATGACTTTAATCATTCTCAATACTCCCTCAGCATTAAATATGAACTGTTGTGTACTTGTAGAGAATATGAGAAAACAAAAAGTGTCATATTTAACTGAGGCTGGCTGGCTCTCTTGCTGGTCTGAGAGGAGGGGGTTGAGGTGATGGGAAGGGTTCCTGTGAAAAGTGTTAGTCTAAACCTTGATTGAATATTATACATTTGATCACACTAATTTAAAAAAGCAGTTAACTGACCTTCATGTGTCTCCTTCTCCTCCTGAAGCGCAGCAGTTCCTTGTGTTGCCGAGCGATGAAGTTCACAGCAGCGTACTCAAGCAGGGCCGAGAAGACAAACAGGAGGCACACGGCCATCCAGATGTCAATGGCTTTCACATACGACACCTGTGATTGAGGACACGGTGGTAAGCAGGAGGAGGACAACAACAACTACAACACCAACTGACCTTGGAGTTGAAGATAATGTACAGTACCATCTGCATTCGGAAAGTATTCAGATCCCTTGACTTTTTCCACATTTTGTTACATTACAGCCTTATTCTAAAATGGATTCAATCATTTCCCCCTCATCAATCTACACACAATACTCCATAAGAAAATTTTGCAAAACTGAAATATCACATTTACATAAGTATTCAGACCCTTTACTTAATACTTTGTTGAAGCACCTTTGGCAGCGATTACAGCCTTGACCCTTCTTGGGTACTGTATGACGCTACAAGTTTGGCACACCTGTATTTGGGGAGTTTCTCCCATTCTTCTCTGCAGATCTTCTCAAGCTCTGTCAAGTTGGATGGGGAGCGTCACTGAACAGCTATTTTCAGGTCTCTCCAGAAATGTTCAATTGGGTTCAAGTCCGCGCTCTGGCTGGGCCACTCAAGGACATTCAGAGACTTGTCCCGAAGCCACTCCTGCGTTGTCTTGGCTGTGTGCTTAGGGTCGTTGTCCTGTCGGAAGGTGAACCTTCGCCCCAGTCTGATGTCCTGAGAGCTCTGGAGCAGGTTTTCATCAAGGATCTCTCTGTACTTTGCTCCGTTCATCTTTCCCTCGATCCTGACTAGTCTGCCAGTCCCTGACGCTTAAAAACATCCCCACAGCATGATGCTGCCACCACCATGCTTCACCGTAGGGATGGTGCCAGGTTTCCTCCAGACGTGACACTTGGCATTCCGGCCAAACAGTTCAATCTTAGTTTCATCAGACCAGAGAATCTTCTTTCTCATTGTCTGAGAGTCCTTTAGGTGCCTTTTAGCAAACTCCAAGCGGGCTGTCATGTGCCTTTTACTGATGAGTGGCTCCCTTCTGGCCACCCTACCATAAAGGCCTTATTGGTGGAGTGCTGCAGAGATGGTTGTCCTTCTGGAAGGTTCTCTCATCTCCACAGAGGAACTGGAGCTCTGTCAGAGTGACCATCGAGTTCTTGGTCACCTCCCTGACCAAGGCCCTTCTCCCCCGATTGTTAAGTTTGGAAGAGTCTTGGTGGTTCCAAACTTCTTCCATTTAAGAATGATGCAGGCCACTGTGTTCTTGGGGACCTTCAATGCTCCAGACATTTTTTGGTACCCTTCCCCAGATCTGTGCCTCGACACAATCCTGTCTCGGAGATCTATGGACAATTCCTTCGACCTCATGGCTTGGTTTTTGCTCTGACATGAACTGTCAACTGTGAGACCTTATATAGACAGGTGTGTGCCTTTCCAAATCATGTGCAATCAATTGAATTTACCACAGGTGGACTCCAATCAAGTTGTAGAAACATCTCAAGAATGATCAATGGAAACAAGATGCACCCTGAGCTCAATTTCGAGGCTCATAGCAAAGGGTCTGAATTCTTACGTAAATAAGGAATTTCTGTTTTTCTAAAAACCTGTTTATGTTTTGTCATTATTGGGTATTGTGTGTTGACTGATGAGGACTTAAAAAATTAAATTAAATTAGAATAAGGCTGTAATGTAACAAAATGTGGAAAAAGTCAAGGGGTCTGAATACTTTCTGAAGGCACCGTATCTGTATCTAATAATCCTATGATCCTTGATTCATTAATTTGATGTCTGCTACAAAGATAACATTTAACTTCAAACTCTAAGAACAGTCCAGTACACAGTAGCCTGTACGGTCAATTGGATTGGCAGGACTCTGCTCTGCCTGGGCAGTGAGAGAGAGAGATGTATGGAAACCACATCTTTGACCTGGAAATGGGACTAAAGCTAGACTGGGTTGGCTTGTCAGTTCATCTGAAGCTCACTGTATTTGACAAGTCAATGACCAAGTGGCCCTGGAATGCAGTTTAGGTGGCATTACAGAATGCATGGTTCACAAGACATTGTTCAAATGATGAGAAGTCAGCAGCCCGAGAATGACAGATTACTTTTACTCTTTCCTGGTGTCGTTGGATTGTGGGATTTCTAGTTTTCCACACTAGATCAGATATTTTGATGTGTTTTTTTAGTTTTACAGTACTTGATCAATTCAAATTCTTCATTCTTCATCTCTTTGTATTGAAAGTAGAGCACTACAACAGGGGGATAGAAAATAATGACAGTAAAAAGTCACTTTTCCGTGGTGGCTAGATTTGTTGAGGGTGACTGAATGTTGTTGTCATTCAAAATGGCCCTCTATCCTCTCCTTCCCTCCCTGTCACCAATGCACCAAGTTAGTGAGGCGTGGAAGAGGGAGAGCAATCTGTGCTGTGTGCACCTACGCTCAGCCGTGTTGTGTGATCATTATTGTGACAGCTGAACTGCATACAAATCACGGTTCACTTGTTCAATTTTCCAGAGAACATGAATCACCTAATGTCAACAAACAAAATGGGAGGATACTTTTCGAGGACATAATTATAAAATCATAGTCCCTCATGCAAAGTCCCTCTTCCTTTTTAATCTGAAAATCCCTTTTTTCTCATGTTGAGTTAGTTTGACCATCTAGGACAATAGACAGAGTGTGGTTTGTAGTTCATCTAGGACAATAGACAGTGTGTGGTTTGTAGTTCATCTAGGACAATAGACAGAGTGTGGTTTGTAGTTCATCTAGGACAATAGACAGAGTGTGGTTTGTAGTTCATCTAGGACAATAGACAGAGTGTGGTTTGTAGTTCATCTAGGACAATAGACAGAGTGTGATTTGTAGTTCATCTAGGACAATAGACAGAGTGCGGTTTGTAGTTCATCTAGGACAATCCTCAACTTGGGGAGGGAGGCTCGGGAGCCGGAGCTCTGGGTTAGGGAGTTTGTCTCACCTTGGGGAGGGAGGCTCGGGAGCCAGAGCTCCGGGTTAGGGAGTTTGTCTCACCTTGGGGAGGGAGGCTCGGGAGCCAGAGCTCCGGGTTAGGGAGTTTGTCTCACCTTGGGGAGGGAGGCTCGGGAGCCAGAGCTCCGGGTTAGGGAGTTTGTCTCACCTTGGGGAGGGAGGCTCGGGAGCCAGAGCTCCGGGTTAGGGAGTTTGTCTCACCTTGGGGAGGGAGGCTCGGGAGCCGGAGCTCCGGGTTAGGGAGTTTGTCTCACCTTGGGGCGGGAGGCTCGGGAGCCGGAGCTCCGGGTTAGGGAGTTTGTCTCACCTTGGGGAGGGAGGCTCGGGAGCCGGAGCTCCGGGTTAGGGAGTTTGTCTCACCTTGGGGAGGGAGGCTCGGGAGCCAGAGCTCCGGGTTAGGGAGTTTGTCTCACCTTGGGGAGGGAGGCTCGGGAGCCAGAGCTCCGGGTTAGGGAGTTTGTCTCACCTTGGGGAGGGAGGCTCGGGAGCCGGAGCTCCGGGTTAGGGAGTTTGTCTCACCTTGGGGAGGGAGGCTCGGGAGCCGGAGCTCTGGGTTAGGGAGTTTGTCTCACCTTGGGGAGGGAGGCTCGGGAGCCGGAGCTCTGGGTGGTCATAGTGAGCACGGTGGTAATGCCCAGTCCCACTCTGGCAGGTGCAGCGTCCATGTTGATCCAGAAGGACACCCAGGACAAAATGACAATCAGAAGGCTGGGGATGTACATCTGAATCAGGTAATAGCCCATCTGCCTCTCCAGATGGAAACGAGCCTCGATACAAGTGAACTTTCCTGCACAGACAGAGGAGAAAGCAGGGGTTTAGTATTATACAGAGGACAGACAGAGGAGAAAGCAGGGGTTCAGTATTATACAGAGGACAGACAGAGGAGAAAGCAGGGGTTCAGTATTATACAGAGGACAGACAGAGGAGAAAGCAGGGGTTCAGTATTATACAGAGGACAGACAGAGGAGAAAGCAGGGGTTCAGTATTATACAGAGGACACAGACAGAGGAGAAAGCAGGGGTTCAGTATTAAGGTGTGACACAAGATTAAAGATAGTTAAATAGGCAATACAGTCTATACTATGATATATTACAATATTATTACTACAATACAGTATATACTATGATATATTACAATATTATTACTACAATACAGTATATACTATGATATATTACAATATTATTACTACAATACAGTATATACTATGATATAATATGATATATTCTAATATTATTACTACAATACAGTCTATATACTATGATATATTATATTATTACTACAATACAGTCTATATACAGTCGTGGCCAAAAGGTTTGAGAATGACACAAATATTAATTTTCACAAAGTCTGCTGCCTCAGTTTGTATGATGGCAATTTGCATATACTCCAGAATGTTATGAAGAGTGATCAGATGAATTGCAATTAATTGCAAAGTCCCTCTTTGCCATGCAAATGAACTGAATCCCCCAAAAAACATTTCCACTGCATTTCAGCCCTGCCACAAAAGGACCAGCTGACATGTCAGTGATTCTCTCGTTAACACAGGTGTGAGTGTTGACGAGGACAATGCTGGAGATCACTCGGTGTCACGGCTGTGTGGAGAGACGGACCAAGGTGCAGCGTGCTCTGAGTTCCACATCTTTATTTTTGTGAAACTTACAAAACAAAAAGGAAACAAACAATGAACCGTAACATAAGAGGTGCAGCATGCACAAACTCAAAATAAGATCCCACAAAAACCAGTGGGGAAATGGCTGCCTAAATATGATCCCCAATAACAACGATAAACAGCTGCCTCTGATTGGGAACCATACCAGGCCAACATAGACATAAAACAACCTAGATTACCCACCCTAGTCACACCCCGACCTAACAAACATAGAGAATAAAAGGCTCTCTATGGTCAGGGCGTGACACTCTGTCATGCTGATTGAGTACGAATAACAGACTGGAAGCTTCAAAAGAAGGGTGGTGCTTGGAATCATTTTTCTTCCTCTGTCAAGCAAGTTACCTGCAAGGAAACACGTGCCGTCATCATTGCTTTGCACAAAAAGGGCTTCACAGGCAAGGATATTGCTGCCAGTAAGATTGCACCTAAATCAACCATTTATCGGATCATCAAGAACTTCAAGGAGAGCAGTTCAATTGTTGTGAAGAAGGCTTCAGGGCGCCGAAGAAAGTCCAGCAAGAGCCAGGACCATCTCCTAAAGTTGATTCAGCTGCGGGATCGGGGCACCACCAGTACAGAGCTTGCTCAGGAATAGCAGCAGGCAGGTGTGAGTGCATCTGCACGCACAGTGAGGCGAAGACTTTTGGAGGATGGCCTGGTGTCAAGAAGGGCAGCAAAGAAGCCACTTCTCTCCAGGAAAAACATCAGGGACAGACTGATATTCTGCAAAAGGTACAGGGATTGGACTGCTGAGGACTGGGGTAAAGTCATTTTCTCTGATGAATCCACTTTCTGATTGTTTGGGGCATCCGGGAAAAAAGCTTGTCCAGAGAAGACAAGATGAGCGCTACCATCAGTCCTGTGTCATGCCAACAGTAAAGCATCCTGAGACCATTCATGTGTGGGGTTGCTTCTCAGCCAAGGGAGTGGGCTCACTCACAATTTTGCCTAAGAACACAGCCATGAATAAAGAATGGTACCAACACATCCTCCGAGAGCAACTTCTCCCAACCATCCAGGAACAGTTTGGTGACGGACAATGCCAGGATGATGGAGCACCTTGCCACAAGGCAAAAGTGATAACTAAGTGGCTTGGGGAACAAAACATCAATATTTTGGGTCCATAGCCAGGAAATTCCCCAGACCTTAATCCCATTGAGAACTTGTGGTCAATCCTCAAGAGGCAGGTGGACAAACAAAAACCCACAAATTCTGACAAACTCCAAGCATTTATTATGCAAGAATGGGCTGCCATCAGTCAGGATGTGGCCCAGAAGTTAATTGACAGCATGCCAGGGCGGATTGCAGAGGTCTTGAAAAAGAAGGGTCAACACTGCAAATATTGACTCATTGCATCAACTTCATGTAATTGTCAATAAAAGCCTTTGACACTTATGAAATGCTTGTAATTATACTTCAGTATTCCATAGTAACATCTGACAAAAATATCTAAAGACACTGAAGCAGCAAACTTTGTGGAAATTAATATTTGTGTCATTCTCAAAACTTTTGGCCGCGACTGTACTATGATATATTATATTATTACTACAATACAGTCTATATACTATGATATCATATATATTATATTATTACTACAATACAGTATATACTATGATATAATATATATTATATTATTACTACAATACAGTATAGATACTATGATATAATATGATATATTATTTTCTAATATTTTACTGTTGTTGCTGCTGTGTTATGGATCTACTGTTATCATTACAGATATACTGTAACACATCATCCAATCTTTCTGTTCTGCATGTCTCAAGAACACAAAGAAGAAAGATAACTGCAGGCAAGGCAATGGCTATTCAAGCTCCTTTTCCACATGGCTGTGAATACCCTCAGTGCTGAATTGCCTCCTAACTTAATTATCCTCCTATTTCCCTGAAGTGTTGGAAGAGACTGAGGCAGAGCCCTGGAGAGAACATCAGTTTGACAGAGTGGCTGTAGGTAAAGTACCCCCTACATTCCAATGTAACACACCACTATAGCTGACAGGTGTTATGTTGTGGTTGAACCCACTGCAGCTGACAGGTGTTATGTTGTGGTTGAACCCACTATAGCTGACAGGTGTTATGTTGTGGTTGAATCCACTATAGCTGACAGGTGTTATGTTGTGGTTGAACCCACTATAGCTGACAGGTGTTATGTTGTGGTTGAACCCACTATAGCTGACAGGTGTTATGTTGTGGTTGAACCCACTATAGCTGACAGGTGTTATGTTGTGGTTGAACCCACTATAGCTGACAGGTGTTATGTTGTGGTTGAACCCACTATAGCTGACAGGTGTTATGTTGTGGTTGAACCCACTATAGCTGACAGGTGTTATGTTGTGGTTGAACCCACTATAGCTGACAGGTGTTATGTTGTGGTTGAACCCACTATAGCTGACAGGTGTTATGTTGTGGTTGAACCCACTATAGCTGACAGGTGTTATGTTGTGGTTGAACCCACTATAGCTGACAGGTGTTATGTTGTGGTTGAACCCACTATAGCTGACAGGTGTTATGTTGTGGTTGAACTCACTATAGCTGACAGGTGTTATGTTGTGGTTGAACCCACTATAGCTGACAGGTGTTATGTTGGTTTACTCTCAAACAGCACCTTATTCCCTATATAGTACACTACTTTTGACCGGGGCTCATAGGCAGTAGGGTGACTAGAGTGCCATTTTGGACATAACCCAGAACAGAAGCTAAAAGAGGGCATTATAAACTCATGATAGGTATCCTCTTTCTTTTTCATGCTGACTGTGTGATGTAAGCACCAGGGGTGTCTTGTCTGTCAGAGTGTCTAGATGCTCCAGATTGCTGACCAGCCATTTAATCAGCTTAGATCCATGGAAGACAGCTGTCTTTGTGTTGAAGACTTTCAATTCAATTAGAGTTTAATGCTAGTGTATTGTTTTGGATGTGGAGAGAGAGAGACATGGAAGGAGGCTACAGCGTCATTGAAATTGATTAATAGCTGTGTTACACTTCAGGGCTTTTAAATGATTTACAGCTGTGATACACTTCAGGGCTTTTAAGTGATTAATAGCTGTGTTACACTTCAGGGCTTTTAAGTGATTAATAGCTGTGTTACACTTCAGGGCTTTTAAGTGATTAATAGCTGTGTTACACTTCAGGGCTTTTAAGTGATTTACAGCTGTTATACACTTCAGGGCTTTTAAGTGATTAATAGCTGTGTTACACTTCAGGGCTTTTAAGTGATTAATAGCTGTGATATACTTCAGGGCTTTTAAGTGATTAATAGCTGTGATATACTTCAGGGCTTTTAAGTACACTCCATATTTTTCATCTGACAAGATATGATGGTCTCTCTATGATAGGGGGGTGTATGTGACAGACAGAGAGAGAGACAAGGAGACAGAGACAGAGAGACAGACAGACAGAGAAAATGACTGGTCTCTCAGACCACGGATATGATATTTACAGATCGAAAACAAATAATTCTGGGATACAGAGAGAGGGGGGTCGAGAGAGAGAGAGAGAGAGAGAGAGAGAGAGAGAGAGAGAGATAGACCGAGAGCAAGAGGGAGAGAGACTGTCCTTGAAGAATCCATCCCCAAGAGGTCAAGAAGGGGAGTGGGGACGGAGACCGAGGGAAGACCTGAGGGTTTGTCACTGGTGTTTACCACCACAAAAAGAAGAAGATGAATTATGAAGGGTAGAGATAGAGAGAGGCATGCTCACTCCTTTCCTCTCCCTGGTCATATGAGGTCCAGGTTTGTTCCAATATGCTCATTATGTGGCTCTGAGTGTGCCAGGTTTTAACTTGCCTGCCCACTGTGTTCAGTGTGTGAGTGTGTGAGTGTGTTGTGTGAGTGTGTATGTGTGTATGTGTGAGTGTGAGTGTGTATGTGTGTGGGAGGAGGGGATTTAGCATGCCATCTAGCATCTGTACTCAGCCATGTCAGGGCTGTCCATGTTTGAGAGAACAGGATTCTAGAGTTAGCAGACAGACACCGTCCATCATCCGGTCTGTCATTTCCAGATGTCATCTTCTCCTGAGCGATGTTATGATATTTATAACAATCCTGATTTTTATGGCACCACATATCAATTTTGTTTGGGGGACATGGGATATGTTATAGAAATAGTCCAATGTCAGGTCAACAACAGAACAAACAAAATGCTCTGAAAAAAACAAATATCAAATCATATCATATCAATCAAATCATATCAAATCATATTAAATCATGTCAAAATTATATCATATCATATCAAATTATATCAAATCATATCATATCATATCAATCAAATCATATTAAATCATATCAAAATTATATCATATCATATCAAATTTATATCAAATCATATCATACCATATAAAATCATATCAAATCCAAATCATATCACATCAAATCATATCAAAATGATATCATATTATATTATATCAAATCATATCAAAATTATATCATATCAAATCATATCAAATCATATCAAAATTCTATCATATCAAATCATATCAAATCATATCAAAATTATATCATATCAAATCATATCAAAATTATATCATATCAAATCATATCACATCATATCAAATCATATCATATCAAATCATATAAAAATTATATCATATTATATTATATCAAATCATATCAAAATTCAATCATATCAAATCATATCAAAATTATATCAAATCATATCAAAATTATATCATATCATATCAAATCAAATCAAAATTATATCATATCAAATCATATCAAAATTATTGAAAATCATATCATATCATATTAAATCATATCAAATCATATCCTATCAAATCATATGAAATCATAGCATATCATATTAAATCATATCATATCAAATTATATCAAAATTATATCATATCAAATATTAAATCATATATCAAATCATAGTAGAAAATAACAGTACACTTATTTTTCTTTCTGTTACCTTTTGTGTTTCTCTCACTCTATTCTATTTTAGATTATTCTAGACTGGCTTTTAGTCTCAGTTTAGATTCCATCTGGACTGGCCTTCAGTCTCTGTTTAGATTCCATCTGGACTGGCCTTCAGTCTCTGTTTCGATTTAATCTAGACTGGCCTTTAGTCTCTGTTTAGATTCCATCTGGAGTGGCCTTCAGTCTCTGTTTAGATTCCATCTGGAGTGGCCTTCATTCTCTGTTTAGATTCCATCTGGAGTGGCCTTCATTCTCTGTTTAGATTCCATCTGGAGTGGCCTTCAGTCTCTGTTTTCTTCTGTTGTATCTGGAGTGTAACAGTATGAGACTGATGAAGTTGAGTGGCCAGATGGTTTTCAGTGAATAGGGGGCCATTTTGGACAAAGCTCTGATTGGTTTCGGTCCTTCCTCCCTTCTTTCTCCCACTCTGTGTTCCAGCATTATGTGTCCTAACAATGCACCCTGTAATGTCTATGTTACGCTGTTCTCAGATAGTCAACAAAAGACCAACATAGAGAAAGAGAGTTTAGCTTAACATACAACACCCCCCAAATAACAAATATGAGGTAGAGGTAGCCTGAGAGGTGAAGAGAGACAAACCAACCTGTGTTGTAGTGCTTGGTACAGTATCGCAGGTCTTTCTCCTCTTTCAGTATAAACTGAGGTAATGTCAGCCCGTCTGCTACCTGCACGGCTCCCTTCTCATCCCACTCAAATATGAGATCATTCATCGTATAGCCGACTGGATGGGAACAGTTTGAAATGAGATCATTATTACCACAGTATTACTACAGTCTTACTACCACAGATTAGTATCACAGTACATTCAAGCTGTTTGTAAGAGAGAAAAAAAATCATTATTGACAATGTGGTATGATGAAGGTTTAAATGCCTTGATCAACCAACTCTACCGTAGCTCCACAGTGTTCATATAGAAGCAATACATGTTGTTTTCATTCTTCACACCTGAGAACAATAAGTCAAGAAAAAAGACAATGCCATCATTTCCAAAGAGAGGAGGTGGGGAGGGAGGGAGGGAGAAGCCAGTGTTGGCTGGTTAGAGCAGGTTGGAGCAGGTTTGTCCCCCTAACTCCCTCCCTGTCCCTTCCCTGTATCTGCTCTCTGCTGCTGGAGGGGCCGTGTAAATCACCTAGCCTTTCATCATACTGTCCTCCAGACCAGGGACACATCCATCTCACCAACACAAAATAAATACTTCCCCCTACCCTATCTGTGTGTGTGTGTGTGTGCGCGTGTGTATGATAACTGTGTTCCTAAAGGATAATGGAATACTCACAACTCTCCAGCTGCATGATACAGGTCTGTACGTCCATTGGGAAGTTCTTCAAGTCCATGGGACAGGCCAGGACCAGTGTTATTCTGGTCACATAGAATAGAACACAACAGAACAGAACAGAACAGAACAGCATAAAACAGGAAAGACCAGAACAGAACAGACTGGCCAGGATCAGCGTTATTTTGTTAACAAGTTTAAATAGAATAGAATGGAATAGAATGGAATATAATAGAATGGAATAAGATAGAGTGGAATAGAATAGAATATAATGGAATAGGATAGAGTGGAATAGGATAGAGTGGAATATAATAGAATGGAATAGGATAGAATGGAATGGAATAGAATGGAATTTAGAACTTTCTAGAACACATCAGGTCCATGGGACAGGCCAGGATCAGTGTTATTCTGGTCACATAGCATCCATCATTAAACTAGGTAATAATGTTGGTAACACTTTAGACACTGAGACAGGTTCTCTTTAGCGCGGGGTCAGGTGAGAATCAAAGACACTGAGACAGGTTCTCTTTAGCGCGGGGTCAGGTGAGAATCAAAGACACTGAGACAGGTTCTCTTTAGCGCGGGGTCAGGTGAGAATCAAAGACACTGAGGCAGGTTCTCTTTAGCGTGGGGTCAGGTGAGAATTAAAGACACTGAGGCAGGTTCTCTTTAGCGTGGGGTCAGGTGAGAATCAAAGCGATCTAATGGGTTAATTTAATGGTGTCAAGGTAAGAAATCAGAAGGCCTCTTCTCACTGCCTTCCCATGGCTGTTTATAAGGATCCAATTCCCCTCTGCCTGTCCAAGTGTTGAATACTAGGCTTGATAACAGATCAAATACACTGCAAACATGCTCACATTTAAAGGAGATCACTTTAGTTGTTGTTTGGATGTTAATTTATGTTTTGTTTCTACCATAAGCAATATAGAGACAAATCAGAGAGCATCTGTCAGCCATAGGTCTAGCACCGGATAGACATTCATCTGTCAGCCATAGGTCTAGCACCGGATAGACATTCATCTGTCAGCCATAGGTCTAGCACCGGATAGACATTCATCTGTCAGCCATAGGTCTAGCACCGGATAGACATTCATCTGTCAGCCATAGGTCTAGCACCGGATAGACATTCATCTGTCAGCCATAGGTCTAGCACCGGATAGACATTAATCTGTCAGCCATAGGTCTAGCACCGGATAGACATTCATCTGTCAGCCGTAGGTCTAGCACCGGATAGACATTCATCTGTCAGCCATAGGTCTAGCACCGGATAGACATTCATCTGTCATCCATAGGTCTAGCACCGGATAGACATTCATCTGTCAGCCGTAGGTCTAGCACCGGATAGACATTCATCTGTCAGCCATAGGTCTAGCACCGGGTAGACATTCATCTGTCAGCCATAGGTCTAGCACCGGGTAGACATTAATCCGTCAGCCATAGGTCTAGCACCGGATAGACATTAATCCGTCAGCCATAGGTCTAGCACCGGATAGACATTCATCTGTCAGCCATAGGTCTAGCACCGGATAGACATTCATCTGTCAGCCATAGGTCTAGCACCGGATAGACATTCATCTGTCAGCCATAGGTCTAGCACCGGATAGACATTCATCTGTCAGCCATAGGTCTAGCACCGGATAGACATTCATCTGTCAGCCATAGGTCTAGCACCGGATAGACATTCATCTGTCAGCCATAGGTCTAGCACCGGATAGACATTCATCTGTCAGCCATAGGTCTAGCACCGGATAGACATTCATCTGTCAGCCATAGGTCTAGCACCGGATAGACATTCTGAGAAACTAACAAGAGGAAGATACAACAAGAAAAGAATAGCATACCGAATACTATACAATACGTTCCCATTTTTTGAAATCCTTAGTAGCTTGTTGTCAGTCGTAACCTCATGGAAATTGGCGCCTTTTTCATTGGCGAAGAACAAATCAGGTTTCCAGATAGAGTCCAACATAGATGGGTCCAGGTCAAGAGAATCGTCGGGGTATTCACTATAGGCCAGCCTGGGGTCGTTCCATTGCTGTCTCAGGAAAATATTCACTCTGTAGTCCTGGGGAGAGAACAGTTAAATGTCAATAAGTGCATCAGATTAACAGAGAAAGGCCAAGCTATGTCAGTGCATTGCATAGCCAGGACTCAGAGGGAGGTTTGATTTGTTGATTGGTTTGTTTGTTTAATTGTTTAATATAATCATTAATTTCTGGGTTAAATGATTGCACAAGACATGGGGATCGGTTTCCAATTCTTTCGACCTTAAAAACCCTATGCATTTTTATTGAATAAAGCTTAGTTAAACTAAAGACTCTATAGACGTTATTGGGCTTTCAAGGTGTAGATTGTTTATGCAAATCACGCATGTCTGAGTAGCAGTAGCATTCTTAAGGCAGGAGATAAATAATGGTCCTGGTGGTTCATCAGGTAAATGTCCTTTAGAAGACCCTCAATAGAGCTGTGGCCTATAGCCACAACAGTTCACCGTAATTGTCAATTATTCTAGAGAACGAGCGTGCCGTTATATCATCCCATAATGACCATTAAGCTGTCTAGGCTGTAATGTAGCGAGGCATGATATATCAGTCGACTGAGGGGACAGCAGGTGACCTTTCCAATGGCAATCAGCCACAACATTAGAAGGACATTGTCGAGCAATTATCTCACTACACACAGATAGACCTTTTTCTTTATTAGGGGAATTTTGTTTGAAAAAAAAAAGAAGAGTTTTTACGGAGAAAAAAAAAGAACAACAAATGAAGAGTCTAGTCTGACTATGATTACAGAACCAGGTCTAGTCTGACTATGATTACAGAACCAGGTCAAGTCAGACTATGACTACAGAATCAGGTCTAGTCCGATTATGACTACAGAATCAGGTCTAGTCCGATTATGACTACAGAATCAGGTCTAGTCTGACTATGATTACAGAATGAGGTCTAGCCTGACTATGATTACAGAATGAGGTCTAGTCTGACAATGATTACAGAATGAGGTCTAGCCTGACTATGATTACAGAGTGAGGTCTAGCCTGACTATGATTACAGAGTGAGGTCTAGCCTGACTATGATTACAGAGTGAGGTCTAGCCTGACTATGATTACAGAGTGAGGTCTAGCCTGACTATGATTACAGAGTGAGGTCTAGTCTGACTATGATTACAGAATGAGGTCTAGTCTGACTATGATTGCAGAATGAGGTCTAGTCCGACTATGGTTACATAATGAGGTCTAGTCTGACTATGACTACAGAATGAGGTCTAGCCTGACTATGATTACAGAATGAGGTCTAGCCTGACTATGATTACAGAATGAGGTCTAGCCTGACTATGACTACAGAATCAGCTCTAGTCTGACTATGACTACAGAATGAGGTCTAGCCTGACTATGATTACAGAATGAGGTCTAGCCTGACTATGACTACAGAATGAGGTCTAGTCTGACTATGATTACAGAATGAGGTCTAGTCTGACAATGATTACAGAATGAGGTCTAGCCTGACTATGATTACAGAATGGGGTCTAGTCTGACTATGATTACAGAATGAGGTCTAGTCTGACTATGATTACAGAATGAGGTCTAGTCTGACTATGATTACAGAATGAGGTCTAGTCTGACTATGATTACAGAATGAGGTCTAGTCTGACTATGATTACAGAATGAGGTCTAGTCTGACTATTATTACAGAATGAGGTCTAGTCTGACTATGATTACAGAATGAGGTCTAGTCTGACTATTATTACAGAATGAGGTCTAGTCTGACTATGATTACAGAATCAGGTCTAGTCTGACTATGATTACAGAATGAGGTCTAGTCTGACTATTATTACAGAATGAGGTCTAGTCTGACTATGATTACAGAATGAGGTCTAGTCTGACTATGATTACAGAATGAGGTCTAGTCTGACTATTATTACAGAATGAGGTCTAGTCTGACTATGATTACAGAATGAGGTCTAGTCTGACTATTATTACAGAATGAGGTCTAGTCTGACTATGATTACAGAATCAGGTCTTCATAGACCTTTTCATTATTTAAAGTAGTAGCAATCTAGATTCTAAACACACAGGTGGAATATGAAAATATTCCCCCAACAAAGGATAAAATAAAAAAATGTCAGAGTCGAGGCTGTTTTAAGATTATCTTCCAGGGTAGTTAGATAATATCTCACACATTACGACAACACATCTGCTGCTGTTCACTAGCAGAGAGAAGTGACTGAATCACTAATACATCTCCACTCTTAGAAAAAAGGGTTCCAAAAGGCTTCTTCGGCTCTCCCCATAGCAGAACCCTTTTTGGTTCAAGGTAAAACCGTTTGGTTCCAGGTAGAACCATTTTAGGTTCCATGTTCTATCGGGAACCAACAAGGGTTCTTAAAAGGGTTCTCCAATGGGGACAGCCAAATAACCTTTTTAGGATCTTGATAGCACCTTTTTTTCTAAAAGTGTAGAGACCATGGGAGTTGAGCAACTACAGACACATACAGCAGCCATTCGACCAAGAATATATTTGCAGTCCAAATGGCACCCTATTCCCTATTTAGTGCACTACTTTTGACCAGGGCCCTATGAGGGTGCAATTTGGGATGAAGTCTATCTATCATCTACCTCAGTAGCCTTGCAGACGAAGAGAGATTGCAGACTGGGAAACACTGCTAGTTTACCACAGGGGTATTCATTAGGCCTTGGTTTGTTGCCAACATAGAAATATAATTACTAGAACAGGAAATCCCCTGTTCAAGTCAATGTTTGGTGATGGGTGAATGGGCGGCTATATTGAGCAATTCCATTTCGATGATTGCCAACACTACCTTACTACAATGACTGATTCGACTGTTTGTTACTATTAACTTACTATTACACATTATAAGTGAGATCAAGTAAGATATAATTAAAATTGTCATCTCAGACCAAATCCCACCGCTGTCACCAAATTTAAACGTATTTAATGTGTGTGAATGAAAAAAAGGATCCTTAACATAGTGTGACCAATTGGGTTCAAACACGGGTCTCCTACACGCGAAAAGAGGATCAGGTCAGGAGCCAAGGCATTAGCTCCAGAGCCAACAACACAGCAGGTCTCAGTCTTGTTCTAACCCAACCTCTTCTACAACAGTCTGATTTTGAATCATGGAGTATACTGTTGGATTACAAAGCATACAGTTGTCTCACACACTCATCCATCAGCATCAGCAGAAGCCATAGGTGAACTTTCTCAGACATGTTGAGTGTGATTTATCTCAGCAAACTGATTTACCACAACAGCATAGCACCCAATCCTTAATGCGATTCAAGCCGAAGGCCAAATGCACCCTCTCCTAGTCCTGGCTGTGACATTTTAAAAGTTAAAGGTTTGGCTATGCAGTCTCATGATGACTCTGGTCTGCATGGTGCAACACCCAACCAACTCCACCAACACCCTGTAACAAACAGGAAAATGAAAGAGCAAGCAGTCTAGGAATGAGTCCCAAAATGGCATCCTATTGCCTACATAGTGCACTACTTTTGCCCAATGCCCCTGAGCCCAGGTCAAAGAATAGGTTTTCCATTTGGGACACAAGTTAGGAGAGCTAATTAAATAGCCTCTGGCTTTTCCCCCTGGGAATCGTAACTTTAAAGCCGGGGAAACAATTAGACAGTGGTGGGTCACAGAGGACCTCAGGTTGCTATTGTGGACCAGGAGTCATGTGTGTCCCAAATGGTAACCTATTCCTTACATAGTGCACTACTTTATACCAGAGCCCACTATGCAGGGAATAGGGTGCCATTTGCGACGCAGACTCAGTCGGATCATTACTGCATGAAACATTGTTCTCACAGCCCTATAAGCACTAAAGATTGAATGATCTAATTCTCTTTAGTTTCACCTCCACCCATCCCTTAGTCCATTTCTTTCTCAACTAGTTTGAACGTTTCTGTGTGAATGAGAGAAAGATAGAGACAGAGAGAGAGATAGAGACAGAGAGAGATAGAGACAGAGATAGAGACAGAGAGAGAGGCAGAGACAGAGATAGAGACAGAGAGAGAGGCAGAGACAGAGAGAGATAGAGACAGAGATAGAGACAGAGAGAGAGACAGAGATAGAGACAGAGAGAGAGGCAGAGACAGAGAGAGAGACAGAGACAGAGAGAGAGACAGAGACAGAGAGAGAAAGAAAATAGGCTTTTTACAAAATTATCGTACGACACCATGTATTCACCCTGGACACCCTAATTTACAAACAAACCAAATCAAAGGCAAAACTTTTGACTCAATTTGGCATGAGGGCCTGCTATACAAATTGATGGAAAATGGTGTTGAGGGAAAAAAATACAACATTATAAAATCCATGTACACAAAGTGTGTCGTTAAAATTGGCAAAAAACACGCATTTCGTTCCACAGGGCCGGGGGGTGAGACCGGGGTTCAGCTTAAGTCCCACCCTCTTCAACATATATCAACAAATTGGCGAGGGCACTAGAACAGTCGACTTCACCGTATTAGAATCTGAAGTCAAATGTCTACTATTTGTTGATGATCTAGTGCTTCTGTCCCCAACCATGGAGGGCCTACAGCAGCATCTAGATCTTCTGCACAGATTCTGTCAGACCTGGGCCCTGACAGTAAATCTCAGTAAGACAAAAATAATGCTGTTCCAAAAAAGGTCCAGTTGCCAGGACCACAAATACAAATTCCATCTAGACACCGTTGCCCTAGAGCACACGAAAAACTATACATACCTCGGCCTAAACATCAGCGCCACAGGTAACTTCCACAAAGATGTGGGGTGGCAGGGTAGCCTAGTCGTTAGAGTGTTGGACTAGTAATCGAAAGGTTGCAAGTTTGAATCCCCGAGCTGCCATGGTACAAATCTGTCATTTTGCCCCTGAACAAGGCACTGTTCCTAGGCCGTCATTGAAAATAAGAATTTATTCTTAACTGACTTACCTAGTTAAATAAAGGTATAATAAATTGTGAATGAGCTGAGAGACGAGGCAAGAAGGGCCTTCTATGCCATCAAACGGAACATAAACATCGACATACCAATTAGGATTTGGCTAAAAATACTTGAATCAGTTATAGAACCCATTGCCCTTTATGGTTGTGAGGTCTGTGGTCTGCTCAACCAACCAAGATTTCACAAAATGGGACAAACACCAAATTGAGACTGCATGCAGAATTCTGCAAAAATATCCTCAGTGTAAAACACAAAATAATGCATGTGGAGAAGAATTAAGTGTTACGTTCGTCGATGGAAGGATCGGACCAAGGTGCAGCGCGGTAAGCGTACATCTTAATTTATTAGATGAACACCAAAACAAAACCAAAATAAATACGAAAACGTAACGTTCAATACAGCACAGTACCAAAAACAAGATCCCACAATCTAAGGTGGGAAAAAGGGCTGGCTAAGTATGATCCCCAATCAGAGACAACGACAAAAAGCTGTCTGTGATTGGGAACCATACTAGGCCAACAAAGAAATAGAAACATAGATTTCCCACCCTAGTCACACTCTGACCTAACCAAATAGAGAATAAAAGGGATCTCTAAGGTCAGGGCGTGACATTAGGACGATACCCGCTAATTATCAAAATCCAGAAAAGAGACGTTAAATTCTACAACCACCTAAAAGGAAGCGATTCTCAAACCTTCCATAACAAAGCCATCACCTACAGAGATATGAACTTGGGGAAGAGTCCCCTAAGCAAGCTGGTCCTGGGGATCTGTTAACAAACACAAACAGCCCTCAGAGCCCTAGAAAAGCAACACAATTAGACCCAACCAAATCATGAGAAAACTTGACAAATTGGAAATAATTTACAAAAAACTGAGCAAACTAGAACGCTATTTGGCTCTAAACAGAGAATACACAGAATACCTGACCACTGTGACTGACCCAAACTTAAGGAAAGCTTTGACTATGTACAGACTCAGTGAGCATAACCTTGCTATTGAGAAAGGCAGACCTGGCCCTCAAGTAAAGAATGAGGAGGAAACTGAGCTGCACTTCCTAACCTCCTGCCAAATGTATGACCATATTAGAGACACATATTTCCCTCAGATTACATAGATCCACAAAGAACTCGAAAACAAACCCAATTTTGATCAACTACAACCGATATTTAGGTTTTTTTATTTTCCATTTTGTACTTTACCTATTTGCCCTTAAATTGAATTTAATTGAATTGAGAGGCAGATAGAGAGAGAGAGAGAGAGAGAGAGAGAGAGAGAGAGAGAGAGAGAGGCAGAGAGAGACAGAGAGAGACAGAGAGAGACAGAGAGAGACAGAGAGAGACAGAGAGAGACAGAGAGAGACAGAGAGAGACAGAGAGAGACAGAGACTAGGAGGAAAGGCTTCCGGATCAATTTCACTGGTTGTGGAGTGTACAGGGAGAAAAAGAGTGGAAAATCATGAATTTGTTCTGCATGAGGAGGTTGTGCAGTCTGCAGCAGTTTTAGTTAAAGCTCTACTGATGCGTCTCACCCAGGGAGACTTGGCATGGAGACTTGAGACTAGGGCCATCCCCTCCCATCCCAGCCATTCCCCTCCCAGCCCATTCCAGCCCAGCCCATCCCCTCCCCTCCCATCCAAGACCATCCCCTACCAGCCCATCCCCAACCATCCCAGCCCTTCCCCTCCCATCCCAGCCCATCCTCTCCCATCCCATCCCAGCCCATCCCCTCCCAACCCAACCCCTCCCAGCCCATCCCATCCCAAATCCTACCAACCCATCCCCTCCAATCCCATGCCAGCACCTACCCTCCCATCCCTGCCCCTCCCATCCCCTCCAAACTCAGCCCGTCCCCTCCCATCCCAGCCAATCCCCTCCCATCCCAACCCAGCCCCTCCCATCCCAGCCCATCCAAGCCAATCCCAGCCCATCCCAGCCAATCCCAGCCCATTCCATCCCATCCCAGCCCCTCACAGCCCAGCCCATCCCAGCCAATCCCAGCCCATCCCAGCCAATCCCAGCCCATTCCATCCCAACCCAGCCCATTCCATCTCATCCCAGACCCTCCCATTCCATCTCATCCCATCTCATCCCATTCCATCCCATTCCATCCCAGTCCATCCCAGCCCAGCCCATTCCATACCAGCCCATTCCATCCGATCCCATCCCATCCCAACCCAACCCATCCCATCCCCTCCCATCCCATTCCATCCCAGCCCCTCCAAGCACAACCCATCCAAGGCCATCCCATCCAAGGCTATCCCATCCCATCCCTTCCCATCCCAACTCAACCCAGTCCATCCTAGCCCATTCCATCCCAGCCCATCCCAGTCCAGTCCATCCTAGCCCATTCCATCCCATCCCAGTCCAGTCCATCCTAGCCCATCCCATCCCATCCCAACCCAGTCCATCCCAGCCCATTCCATCCCATTCCATCCCAGCCCATTCCATCCCAGCCCATCCCATTCCATCCCATCCCATCCCATTCCATCCCATTCCATCCCAGCCCATTCCATCCCAGCCCATCCCATTCCATCCCAGCCCATCCCATCCCATTCCATCCCAGCCCAGCCCATCCCATCCAATTCCATCCCATTCCATCCCAGCCCATCCCATCCCATTCCATCCCAGCCCATCCCATCCCATCCCATCCCATTCCATCCCATTCCATCCCAGCCCATCCCATCCCATTCCAGCCCATCCCATCCCAGCCCATCCCATCCCATCCCATTCCATCCCAGCCCATCCCATCCAATTCCATCCCAGCCCATCCCATCCAATTCCATCCCAGCCCATCCCATTCCATCCCAGCCCCTTGCTTTATTTTCTCTCCCTGCTTTGTGCTCTCCAGGACCCTTAAATATGCTGTCATTATGGACGACAGTAAGGTAGGAATCGGTAGGAATGATCTGTCATCAGGGCTTGTTTGAATTCCATACTATCTAACTGAGTGCCTCCAGATGAATAGAAAGTCAACCTATCATTTCTATGACTGCCACAGTCCTTGACTGTATTTGACTCGTGTACAGACAGGGATTTCCAGCAGAGCACACATTGATCTGCTACCTGCTATCCCACTGGGCAAACACTGGTTGAATCAACGTTGTTTCCATGTCATTTCAACGAGGTGATGTGGAACCAACGTGAAATAGACGTTGAATTGACATCTGTGCCCAGCGGGTTGTGTCTGTTTCTATGATCTGATACCTGCAATGCGTCTGTCTCCATGTTGGTCTACTGTCCTTCTGTCTCCATGTTGGTCTACTGTCCTTCTGTCTCCATGTTGGTCTACTGTCCTTCTGTCTCCATGTTAGTCTACTGTCTTTCTGTCTCCATGTTGGTCTACTGTCTTTCTGTCTCCATGTTGGTCTACTGTCCTTCTGTCTCCATGTTGGTCTACTGTCCTTCTGTCTCTATGTTGGTCTACTGTCTTTCTGTCTCCATGTTAGTCTACTGTCCTTCTGTCTCCATGTTGGTCTACTGTCCTTCTGTCTCCATGTTGGTCTACTGTCCTTCTGTCTCTATGTTGGTCTACTGTCCTTCTGTCTCCATGTTGGTCTACTGTCCTTCTGTCTCCATGTTGGTCTACTGTCCTTCTGTCTCCATGTTGGTCTACTGTCTTTCTGTCTCCATGTTGGTCTACTGTCCTTCTGTCTCCATGTTGGTCTACTGTCTTTCTGTCTCTATGTTAGTCTACTGTCTTTCTGTCTCCATGTTGGTCTACTGTCCTTCTGTCTCTATGTTGGTCTACTGTCTTTCTGTCTCCATGTTGGTCTACTGTCCTGTCTCCATGTTGGTCTACTGTCTTTCTGTCTCCATGTTGGTCTACTGTCCTGTCTCCATGTTGGTCTACTGTCCTTCTGTCTCCATGTTGGTCTACTGTCCTTCTGTCTCCATGTTGGTCTACTGTCCTTCTGTCTCCATGTTGGTCTACTGTGCTTCTGTCTCCATGTTGGTCTACTGTCTTTCTGTCTCCATGTTGGTCTACTGTCTTTCTGTCTCCATGTTGGTCTACTGTCTTTCTGTCTCCATGTTGGTCTACTGTCCTTCTGTCTCCATGTTGGTCTACTGTCCTTCTGTCTCCATGTTGGTCTACTGTCCTTCTGTCTCCATGTTGGTCTACTGTCCTTCTGTCTTCATGTTGGTCTACTGTCCTTCTGTCTCTATGTTGGTCTACTGTCTTTCTGTCTCCATGTTGGTCTACTGTCCTTCTGTCTCCATGTTGGTCTACTGTCCTGTCTCCATGTTGGTCTACTGTCCTTCTGTCTCCATGTTGGTCTACTGTCCTTCTGTCTCTATGTTGGTCTACTGTCCTTCTGTCTCCATGTTAGTCTACTGTCCTTCTGTCTCCATGTTGGTCTACTGTCTTTCTGTCTCCATGTTGGTCTACTGTCCTGTCTCCATGTTGGTCTACTGTCCTTCTGTCTCCATGTTGGTCTACTGCCCTGTCTCCATGTTGGTCTACTGTCCTTCTGTCTCCATGTTAGTCTACTGTCCTTCTGTCTCCATGTTGGTCTACTGTCCTTCTGTCTTCATGTTGGTCTACTGTCCTTCTGTCTCCATGTTGGTCTACTGTCTTTCTGTCTCCATGTTGGTCTACTGTCCTTCTGTCTCCATGTTGGTCTACTGTCCTTCTGTCTCCATGTTGGTCTACTGTCCTTCTGTCTCCATGTTGGTCTACTGTCCTTCTGTCTCCATGTTGGTCTACTGTCTTTCTGTCTCCATGTTGGTCTACTGTCTTTCTGTCTCCATGTTGGTCTACTGTCTTTCTGTCTCCATGTTGGTCTACTGTCCTTCTGTCTCCATGTTGGTCTACTGTCTTTCTGTCTCCATGTTGGTCTACTGTCCTTCTGTCTCCATGTTGGTCTACTGTCCTGTCTCCATGTTGGTCTACTGTCCTGTCTCCATGTTGGTCTACTGTCTTTCTGTCTCCATGTTGGTCTACTGTCTTTCTGTCTCCATGTTGGTCTACTGTCCTTCTGTCTCCATGTTGGTCTACTGTCTTTCTGTCTCCATGTTGGTCTACTGTCCTTCTGTCTCCATGTTGGTCTACTGTCCTTCTGTCTCCATGTTGGTCTACTGTCCTGTCTCCATGTTGGTCTACTGTCCTTCTGTCTCCATGTTGGTCTACTGTCCTTCTGTCTCCATGTTGGTCTACTGTCCTGTCTCCATGTTGGTCTACTGTCCTTCTGTCTCCATGTTGGTCTACTGTCCTTCTGTCTCCATGTTGGTCTACTGTCTTTCTGTCTCCATGTTAGTCTACTGTCTTTCTGTCTCCATGTTGGTCTACTGTCCTTCTGTCTCCATGTTGGTCTACTGTCCTGTCTCTATGTTGGTCTACTGTCTTTCTGTCTCCATGTTGGTCTACTGTCCTTCTGTCTCCATGTTGGTCTACTGTCTTTCTGTCTCCATGTTAGTCTACTGTCTTTCTGTCTCCATGTTGGTCTACTGTCCTTCTGTCTCCATGTTGGTCTACTGTCCTTCTGTCTCCATGTTAGTCTACTGTCCTTCTGTCTCCATGTTGGTCTACTGTCCTTCTGTCTCTATGTTGGTCTACTGTCCATCAAACAACATATATTTCACCTCTGTATCTTTTGCTAGAGATCTTAGACCTCTAGTTCTACTATATTGATAAATAATCATCAACTGATTATTTCATAATATAAACCACCTGATAAATTTGACTCTTTCCAAAATGAGTTTGAATGACGCCCCCTTGAAGACGCGAAGCCATTTGAACACTAGATATGAAATCCGTGGGAACTGAATTTTGAGTAGAGAGGAAGTTCAATGAGGCAGATAAATATTATTCTAAATATGCAGGTTGATGAGGCACTGCTTGTAATTCCAGAAGAAAATGTTGACACACCGCAAATTAAGGACATCATTATTTACATTCAATCACAATCTTAGAGGCATAGTTATACAAGTCAAAATACTGTTGAAAATAAACAATTCCTTACATTAACTTCAAAACATCAATATCAACAGAAAAGAATGTACTTTGTGTTGAAGGGTTTTTACATTGAAAAGGTAAACGTATTTGGACTTACCATTGTTGTTTCAGCGATGGACCCAAAACTGTTAATAAAAATGTTGCATGTTACGTTTACAGGGGGACCTGTGAAAGAATGAAAAATAAATCATATTATTTTCTTTTTAAAGAACTGTGAAACAAAAAACAATCCTTGCAGACTGAAAACACAGTCCTTCCTCCTTTATTACACTGAAAACACAGTCCTTCCTCCTTTATTACACTGAAAACACAGTCCTTCCTCCTTTATTACACTGAAAACACAGTCCTTCCTCCTTTATTACACTGAAAACACAGTCCTTCCTCCTTTATTACACTGAAAACACAGTCCTTCCTCCTTTATTACACTGAAAACACAGTCCTTCCTCCTACCTCCTTTATTACACTGAAAACACAGTCCTTCCTCCTTTATTACACAGAAAACACAGTCCTTCCTCCTTTATTACACTGAAAACACAGTCCTTCCTCCTACCTCCTTTATTACACTGAAAACACAGTCCTTCCTCCTTTATTATACTGAAAACACAGTCCTTCCTCCTTTGTTACACTGAAAACACAGTCCTTCCTCCTTTATTACACTGAAAACACAGTCCTTCCTCCTTTATTACACTGAAAACACAGTCCTTCCTCCTTTATTACACAGAAAACACAGTTCTTCCTCCTTTATTACACAGAAAACACAGTCCTTCCTCCTTTATTACACAGAAAACACAGTCCTTCCTCCTTTATTACACAGAAAACACAGTTCTTCCTCCTTTATTACACAGAAAACACAGTCCTTCCTCCTTTATTACACAGAAAACACAGTTCTTCCTCCTTTATTACACAGAAAACACAGTCCTTCCTCCTTTATTACACAGAAAACACAGTCCTTCCTCCTTTATTACACTGAAAACACAGTCCTTCCTCCTTCCTCCTTTATTACACTGAAAACACAGTCCTTCCTCCTTTATTACACTGAAAACACAGTCCTTCCTCCTTTATTACACTGAAAACACAGTCCTTCCTCCTTTATTACACTGAAAACACAGTTCTTCCTCCTTTATTACACAGAAAACACAGTCCTTCCTCCTTTATTACACTGAAAACACAGTTCTTCCTCCTTTATTACACAGAAAACACAGTCCTTCCTCCTACCTCCTTTATTACACTGAAAACACAGTCCTTCCTCCTTTATTACACAGAAAACACAGTCCTTCCTCCTTTATTACACTGAAAAAAGAGACACAAATGGATTGTGTTAAGTAGTATATTTGTGGAACACATTATATAAATATTAATATAATAACATGTGCTATTTAGCACTTAAAGTGACTTACATTCTTTAAGTACGAGTGGTCCTGGGAATCTACCAACTGAGTTACAGAGGACCTCAACGAAATATCCCATAAGCCTGTGTAAAACTGTACACAGAGGTACTGTAATATCACGTTGTAAACACACAGTGCTCCATGTTGACTGAGAGATTATGAGAATGTCCCCCCCCCCAAAAAAAACCCCGCTAAGATCCTCAGAGACACTCCAAGGTTGTTTCCAGGCAACAGTGCCGAGGTTAGAACAAACACCACAGGTTTGAAGCATGTCCGTTGAAGGCCGTATTACTTGCTTGTACAAACAAAAATGTGATTACCCAGTGCCCGGTGACAAGAGTTGACTTTCAATTGGCTCAGGGAAAAAGGACAACAATGGGAACAAGTCTAGCCCCCATCCATCACCTCAGGAAATGACAGATATTGGGTTTGAACAGTAAATTATATTACGCTTCAATTCCAAGTAAAAGCCTTCCTCATCACCGGAACCTTTACGTGAAGCCTGAAAGCCAATCATTTACCTTTACGTGAAGCCTGAAAGCCAATCATTTACCTTTACGTGAAGCCTGAAAGCCAATCATTTACCTTTACGTGAAGCCTGAAAGCCAATCATTTACCTTGTACGTGAAGCCTGAAAGCCAATCATTTACCTTTACGTGAAGCCTGAAAGCCAATCAATTTACCTTTACGTGAAGCCTGAAAGCCAATCATTTACCTTTACGTGAAGCCTGAAAGCCAATCATTTACCTTTACGTGAAGCCTGAAAGCCAATCATTTACCTTTACGTGAAGCCTGAAAGCCAATCATTTACCTTTACGTGAAGCCTGAAAGCCAATCATTTACCTTTACGTGAAGCCTGAAAGCCAATCATTACCTTTACGTGAAGCCTGAAAGCCAATCATTTACCTTTACGTGAAGCCTGAAAGCCAATCATTTACCTTTACGTGAAGCCTGAAAGCCAATCATTTACCTTTACGTGAAGCCTGAAAGCCAATCATTTACCTTTACGTGAAGCCTGAAAGCCAATCATTTACCTTTACGTGAAGCCTGAAAGCCAATCATTTACCTTTACGTGAAGCCTGAAAGCCAATCATTTACCTTTACGTGAAGCCTGAAAGCCAATCATTTACCTTTACGTGAAGCCTGAAAGCCAATCATTTACCTTTACGTGAAGCCTGAAAGCCAATCATTTACCTTTACGTGAAGCCTGAAAGCCAATCATTTACCTTTACGTGAAGCCTGAAAGCCAATCATTTACCTTTACGTGAAGCCTGAAAGCCAATCATTTACCTTTACGTGAAGCCTGAAAGCCAATCATTTACCTTTACGTGAAGCCTGAAAGCCAATCATTTACCTTTACGTGAAGCCTGAAAGCCAATCATTTACCTTTACGTGAAGCCTGAAAGCCAATCATTTACCTTTACGTGAAGCCTGAAAGCCAATCATTTTGGTCAATTAAAGGCTTCTACTTATTGATGACATGTCAGGTTAATATCAAAAACTTTACAACATTTGAACTTAATCGTACACTACATCAAATGTGTGGGACATGAAGGTAGAGTCATATATACGGCACAGTCTAAGTGCACATAGTCACATGTCACAGCAGGACTACATTCCCTCACATCCTTTACATTTTAACACAAACAACCTCCGTGTTTAAGGTTTCTAGCTTCCTCTAATACAGATGCCTGGCGGCTACAATGAACTGAAGGCTCTGAATTATTTTGATGAACAATTATTGTCCCTGTCACTGTCTCACAGCTGCTGCACTAAGGAAGTGGAGAGCACACACACACACACACACACACACACACACACACACACACACACACACACACACACACACACACACACACACACACACACACACACACACACACACACACCCACACATACACATGAATAATCATCACATTTTACCCCTGGACAAATATCTTGTTTTTGAGGTACATCATCTAATTAAATTAAAATCAATACAGTAATCACAGACTAACAAGGACAAACTAAGTAATCAAGAAAAAAATAACTCAGGACATCTTCCAAATAATTTGAAGTCACCTTTCATAGCATGAATGCTTCTGACAAAAGTAGGCCTATAACCAACAATCAGCCTGTACAGTAATGATCCCACATAAAAACATTCTAACATTTAAAACTTTCATACAGTGTCTTCTTCCATGGTGTCTGACAAACAAACTCCGACAATGCTACTCAGCCATATTAAGAATTTATTTTCAGGGCTGGGGAAAGAGGAGAAAAGAGAAGGACAAGAGAGGAGGAGGAAAGAGGAGGAGAGAGGAGGAGGGGGAGA
>NC_042959.1:6507322-6728913 GCF_901001165.1 Salmo trutta | reverse complement strand
GGGGAGAGTAGGTGTGTTGGGGGGGGGAAAGGGGAGAGTAGGTGTGTTGGGGGGGTGGGAAGGGGAGAGTAGGTGTGTGGGGGAGAGGTAGAGTGGTGTTGGGGGGGAAGGGGAGAGTAGGTGTGTGGGGGGGGGGGAGGGGAGAGTAGGTGTTGGGGGGTGGGAAGGGGAGAGTAGGTGTGTTGGGGGGGGAGGGGGAGAGTAGGTGTGTTGGGGGGTGGGAAGGGGGCAGGGGAGAGTTAGGTTAGGTTTTGTTGGGGGGACGGGGAGAGTAGGTGTGGGGGGGGGGAAGGGAGAGTAGTGTGGTTGGGGGGGTGGGAAGGGAGAGTAGGTGTGTTTGGCGGGGAAGGGAAGGGTGAGAGTCGGTGGTGTGGGGGGGGGAGGGGAGAGTAGGTGTGGGGGGGGAAGGGGAGAGTAGGTGTGGGGGGGGGGGAAGGGGAGAGTAGGTGTGTGGGGGGGGGGGGAAGTAGGTGTGTTGGGGGGAAGGGGAGAGTAGGTGTGTTGGGGGGTGGGAGGGGAGAGTAGGTGTGTGGGGGGGGGGAGGGGAGAGTAGGTGTGGGGGGGGGGAGGGGAGAGTAGGTGTGGGGGGGGGGAAGGGGAGAGTAGGTGTGTGGGGGGGGGGGGGAGTAGGTGTGTTGGGGGGAAGGGGAGAGTAGGTGTGTTGGGGGGTGGGAGGGGAGAGTAGGTGTGTTGGGGGGTGGGAGGGGGAGAGTAGGTGTGTGGGGGGGGGGAGGGGAGAGTAGGTGTGGGGGGGGGGAGGGGAGAGTAGGTGTGTTGGGGGGGAAGGGGAGAGTAGGTGTGTTGGGGGGGGAGGGGAGAGTAGGTGTGTGGGGGGGGAAAGGGGAGAGTAGGTGTGTTGGGGGGTGGGAGGGGAGAGTAGGTGTGTTGGGGGTGGGAGGGGAGAGTAGGTGTGTTGGGGGGTGGGAGGGGAGAGTAGGTGTGTGGGGGGGGAAGGGGAGAGTAGGTGTGTTGGGGGGAAGGGGAGAGTAGGTGTGTGGGGGGCGTTGAGAAGACTACCTTAACCTTAGCCGTTGTTGGAGATTGAACGTTAAAGTGTAATGAATTAAATATAAATAAGAAACTCGTACCATACATGGGAGGTCCCAAATGTGTCAGAAGGATATTTCCTATTTTCCATTCCAATAGAGATCCTGCTAAATCAATTAGAAGGCTTCCCCACAGTGAGTCCCAGTCATGATCAGCATAATTTCCTCTCATGCCAGCACATTCTTAGCTTCAGGCAATTCTCTGCTCTTTCTCTCCCTGTTGTTCACTCTTGCTGTGCCACCACATCAGCAGAGGTGGTGGTAGATTGAGGAGGTGTGCTCTGTTGTTAGACCTACAGAGAATGCCTTCTAACCTTCTGTTCTAAAGAAAGCCTTCTAACGTTCTAA
Organism: Salmo trutta; assembly: GCF_901001165.1. Classification (NCBI taxonomy): domain Eukaryota; kingdom Metazoa; phylum Chordata; class Actinopteri; order Salmoniformes; family Salmonidae; genus Salmo; species Salmo trutta. The sequence goes on along the minus strand of NC_042959.1, from coordinate 6,727,519 downwards.
CGTTCTAAAGAATGGCTTCTAACGTTCTAACATTCTAATGTTCTAAAGAATGGCTTCTAACGTTCTCACATTCTAGTGTTCTAAAGAATGGCTTCTAACGTTCTAACATTCTAATGTTCTAAAGAATGGCTTCTAACGTTCTAACATTCTAATGATCTAAAGAATGGCTTCTAACGTTCTAACAGTCTAACGTTCTAAAGAATGGCTTCTAACGTTCTAACATTCTAATGTTCTAAAGAATGGCTTCTAACGTTCTAACATTCTAATGTTCTAAACAATGACTTCTAACGTTCTAACATTCTAATGTTCTAAAGAATGGCTTCTAACGTACTAACATTATAACGTTCTAAAGAATGGCATCTAACGTTCTAACAGTCTAACGTTCTAAAGAATGGCTTCTAACGTTCTAACATTCTAATGTTCTAAAGAATGGCTTCTAACGTTCTAACATTCTAATGTTCTAAACAATGACTTCTAACGTTCTAACATTCTAATGTTCTAAACAATGCCTTCTAACGTCCTAATGTTCTAAAGAATGCCTTCTAACGTTCTAACATTCGAATGTTCTAAAGAATGCCTTCTAACGTTCTAACGGTCTAACGTTCTAACGTTCTAATGTTCTAAAGAATGCCTTCTAACGTTCTGTCATTCTAATGTTCTGAAGAATGCCTTCTAACGTTCTAATGTTCTAATGTTCTAAAGAATGCCTTCTAACGTTCTTTCATTCTAATGTTCTGAAGAATGCCTTCTAACGTTCTAACGTTCTAATGTTCTAAAGAATGCCTTCTAACGTTCTATCATTCTAATGTTCTAAAGAATGATTTCTAACGTTCTAACATTCTAATGTTCTAAAGAATGCCTTCTAACGTTCTAACATTCTAATGTTCTAAAGAATGCCTTCTAACGTTCTATCATTCTAATGTTCTAAAGAATGCCTTCTAACGTTCTAACATTCTAATGTTCTAAAGAATGCCTTCTAACGTTCTAACGTTCTAACGTTCTAACGTTCTAATGTTCTAAAGAATGCCTTCTAACGTTCTGTCATTCTAATGTTCTAAAGAATGCCTTCTAACGTTCTAACATTCTAATGTTCTAAAGAATGCCTTCTAACGTTCTAACATTCTAATGTTCTAAAGAATGCCTTCTAACGTTCTATCATTCTAATGTTCTAAAGAATGCCTTCTAACGTTCTAACATTCTAATGTTCTAAAGAATGCCTTCTAACGTTCTAACGTTCTAACGTTCTAACGTTCTAATGTTCTAAAGAATGCCTTCTAACGTTCTATCATTCTAATGTTCTAAAGAATGCCTTCTAACGTTCTAACATTCTAATGTTCTAAAAAAGGCCTTCTAACATTGTAACATTCTAATGTTCTAAAGAATTCCTTCTAATGTTCTAACATTCTAATGTTCTAAAGAATGCCTCTGCAGTTCTACAATTCTATAAACAATATTTTTGCCATTCTAATTCTAGAAAGAACATAGCAGTTCAAACATTCCATTGTGTTTACTGAATATCTTATAAACAACCCCCCATCATTCTCGGAGCTCTGACTGAAGATGTTTCTTAGTCTTTGAACAGACGTTCATTATTAAGAAATTACCTGCCAGCCTGTTTATTTCATGAATGGGATTCATGTGTTTGGCTGGCAGGATGGGAGAAGGACTGCTTGAATGAGTGAGTCTACCACTCACACTACAATACAGCGTTGACCTGACAGCCCTGACTAACCTCTGAATTTATCTCACATTGTTCCATCCCATGACAATAGGCCTTTCGCCACACACTAGTCATATGATTAACATTATACATTACATAAAGTCATGTATTTTTCCTTAATATGCAAAGACATTTTACATTAGAATACTGTTAGCTTTCATTGGAGTTTTTAGCGAATATCTGACCATATTTACACTCACCAGCATGAAAACTGCTATTGTGCTTCTTGTATTAAAGCACTTGATAAGCCCACTGAGGCTGAGCTGATCCTGTAGTGAGCTCTGGGCAGTGTACTATAACTGTGATGTAGTAGGTTTAGCTGAAAGCAGAACTCTACAGGTCAGACAAGCCAGTGCATCCTATAATCCGTCACAACGTCATCAATGTTAGCATTATGAATGGAGACGTCGGCTCATAAAATAACATTCAATACATTCATACAAAGCCTCTGTACATAAAACAGTTTATACAGCAAAGCAAAACGTTTTTGTTTTTTTGTTGCAGTGAACATCGTGAGCATAGTGAAGAGACGTTATGTAGCCTAACTATATGAGTAGATGTGTTTTTGCAACTCTAGCAGGCTGAATAATTCATGCTTATTCACAGCAAACACTCCTGGATTCAGTACTGCATATACTGAGATATCATACTCATGGAAATCACATGTAATATACCTGTAAAAGGCACAGCAATTCATGAGCCAAAACATCATGTTACATGTTTAACATGGACACAGAGTAGTAGTCCCATTGTAGTTAGTTAACATGAAATATTTGCACAGTATCAAAGCATGTATCTTCGATAGATAATCAGAATCAAATTATTTCAATTGTCTTCAGAAACCATGCTCATCTCAGTGTATGGTATGGAAACGGGTTGTTTGTGGGAGGGGTTTCTCATGCAGAACATTGGATTCATATTTTTGTCTTATTATTATGTTATTCATTCTGTAATTGTGATGGGAATATTAACAAAAAATATTTATATATATGTTTTGTATACCATAAAGTATGTAAATTATACCACCTCAGATAAGGATGTACTGAAAATAATTGTAGTAATAATACTAGAGCAAAAAATATTGTAAAATAGAGGAACTCTATTTTGGGAATTTTGGGATTGATACATTTGGAGGGTTGCCACAAAGGTGCTCTACCACTGAACATCATAGCTCGGACTGAGTCATCATAACGTAGCTGTATTGCTGACCGTAGTTCAATAAGGAAACCTCTGACATGTGTCTTTATGGGTGTGTCCATATAGAAAAATGCCACTTTTAACGTTACGGAAACATGTTTAGCAACACACTACCTACAGTATACCACCAAACACACATTCAGGACATTGAGACGGTTGTGACGTTTTTACAGGAATGTAGCCAGCCTTCCACAATAAAATAATTACATGACTCCATTTCATTGTAGCCACATCCTGTAAATATTTGTGAACATCGTAACAGCCTAATTCAATATTTTAAGGTTTAAAAGTGTTAAGTGTTTAAGGTGTAAAAAGTGTTAAAAAGTGTTATGTTTAATGTGTGAAAATGACCTCACTCGGATTATGTATTCAAAGAACCAACTCATTTAAATCAGAATTATTTGCTAAAGCCCAAATCAATAGTAAAATAAATATATCATATATATTGATATTATATAGATTTCATAGTTTAACTACACTGTCCTCTCTTTACGATCCTGACTGGAATATGTTTTTTCTGGTTGTGCTTGGCTACATTCCTGTTTTATCCCACTGTGTCTTGGTGACTACTCCTACCTTTAAAATTAGGTCTGATTCTTGCATCATAACCCGAAACTTTGCCCATGAGTTTGTCCAAGAACTCAGAGGGAGGCATTGGGGAGGCAGCTTTTCGAGCCGCGGCTTCTTTAGAGGCTGCCAAGCTAGAGACAGAAGAGAGAAAAGAAAAGGAGGGAGAGAGAGATAGAAAGAGAGAGAGAGAGAAAGAGAGAGAGAGAGAGAAAGAGAGAGAGAGAGATAGGTGTACAACTGAGATTTGAATGGTGAGTTGTTGTCATACATAGCAGCATTCTGAGAGTAATCCAATCCAACAAGGATTTAATGTTGAGGGACGCTACCATTACTGATTCCCTTGACTTGTCCATTTGCTATATACTGTGAATCAATATGAAGTCAACTACTTTACTTGCCTTCCAAATAAATATATAGCAGTTTGATTAGCTCCATGTAATGTATGAACTTTGAGGGGAAATTTTAGGAAGTATCCACTTCATGAGTTATATGCTCAGGGGATAATCAATAATATTGATTATCCTTTAAAGTGTTGTTATTTGACTTCTTTACATCGTAGCCTACAACACAGAACAGTATGTTTATTGGACATGTTCTACATATCTCATCTACATTCATTTTTGTATTTCCTTTTTTAAATCCATCAACAAAATAGTATTAACATTCCATACACAGAATAAAAGCAAGGTTTACATAACTACAAATATCTGTAACCTCACAATCCATTTCCTGTGATGACAGGATAATAAAATAATCAACGTTTTTTGAAAATACCAAAAACATACCAACTTATAGCTCCAAAAAGAAAGCTGAAAATAGAAAATAGGTTAATTACTTCCCAATTATTTGGTGCAGGGATGATATGCATATCCAGAAGGAACCTATTATGTATAATTAGGATGACAGATGATGACCAGGGATCCTTTCCCCTTAATGTTTCATGCATGCAGTGTTCTGAAACTGAGATGAAACTGATGAGATGAAATAGATGAGATGAGGAGTAAGAAAATAACAAACGTGTTACAGTAACCACCGCCGCAAAATAGAACTGTCATCACGTGTGATAATAACACCAACGACAAGCCTTCTTTTATATACAACTGTGATCGTTAACCCAACAACAAAGGGCGAATTTTGTCATGTCAGCTCAAAAGTTATTCCTACACATATTCACCAACTGTCCCCATCAGTAGACTAACATATTAACCAACTGTCCCCATCAGTAGACTAACATATTAACCAACTGTCCCCATCAGTAGACTAACATATTAACCAACTGTCCCCATCAGTAGACTAACATATTAACCAACTGTCCCCCATCAGTAGACTAACATATTAACCAACTGTCCCCATCAGTAGACTAACATATTAACCAACTGTCCCCATCAGTAGACTAACATATTAACCAACTGTCCCCATCAGTAGACTAACATATTAACCAACTGTCCCCATCAGTAGACTAACATATAACCAACTGTCCCCATCAGTAGACTACATATAACCAACTGTCCCCATCAGTAGACTAACATATTAACCAACTGTCCCCATCAGTAGACTAACATATTAACCAACTGTCCCCATCAGTAGACTAACATATTAACCAACTGTCCCCATCAGTAGACTAACATATTAACCAACTGTCCCCATCAGTAGACTAACATATTAACCAACTGTCCCCATCAGTAGACTAACATATTAACCAACTGTCCCCATCAGTAGACTAACATATTAACCAACTGTCCCCATCAGTAGACTAACATATTAACCAACTGTCCCCATCAGTAGACTAACATATTAACCAACTGCCCCCATCAGTAGACTAACATATTAACCAACTGTCCCCATCAGTAGACTAACATATTAACCAACTGCCCCCATCAGTAGACTAATAATCATTTTAACCAACTGCCCCCATCAGTAGACTAACATATTAACCAACTGTCCCCATCAGTAGACTAACATATTAACCAACTGCCCCCATCAGTAGACTAACATATTAACCAACTGTCCCCCATCAGTAGACTAACATATTAACCAACTGTCCCCATCAGTAGACTAACATATTAACCAACTGTCCCCATCAGTAGACTAACATATTAACCAACTGTCCCCATCAGTAGACTAACATATTAACCAACTGTCCCCATCAGTAGACTAACATATTAACCAACTGCCCCCATCAGTAGACTAACATATTAACCAACTGCCCCCATCAGTAGACTAACATATTAACCAACTGCCCCCATCAGTAGACTAACATATTAACCAACTGCCCCCATCAGTAGACTAACATATTAACCAACTGTCCCCATCAGTAGACTAACATATTAACCAACTGTCCCCATCAGTAGACTAACATATTAACCAACTGTCCCCATCAGTAGACTAACATATTAACCAACTGCCCCCATCAGTAGACTAACATATTAACCAACTGCCCCCATCAGTAGACTAACATATTAACCAACTGTCCCCCATCAGTAGACTAACATATTAACCAACTGCCCCCATCAGTAGACTAACATATTAACCAACTGTCCCCATCAGTAGACTAACATATTAACCAACTGTCCCCCATCAGTAGACTAACATATTAACCAACTGTCCCCATCAGTAGACTAACATATTAACAACTGTCCCCATCAGTAGACTAACATATTAACCAACTGCCCCCATCAGTAGACTAACATATTAACCAACTGTCCCCATCAGTAGACTAACATATTAACCAACTGTCCCCATCAGTAGACTAACATATTAACCAACTGTCCCCATCAGTAGACTAACATATTAACCAACTGTCCCCATCAGTAGACTAACATATTAACCAACTGCCCCCATCAGTAGACTAACATATTAACCAACTGCCCCCATCAGTAGACTAACATATTAACCAACTGTCCCCATCAGTAGACTAACATATTAACCAACTGTCCCCATCAGTAGACTAACATATTAACCAACTGCCCCCATCAGTAGACTAACATATTAACCAACTGCCCCCATCAGTAGACTAACATATTAACCAACTGCCCCCATCAGTAGACTAACATATTAACCAACTGTCCCCATCAGTAGACTAACATATTAACCAACTGTCCCCATCAGTAGACTAACATATTAACCAACTGTCCCCATCAGTAGACTAACATATTAACCAACTGTCCCCATCAGTAGACTAACATATTAACCAACTGTCCCCATCAGTAGACTAACATATTAACCAACTGACCCCATCAGTAGACTAATAAACATATTAACCAACTGCCCCCATCAGTAGACTAACATATTAACCAACTGTCCCCATCAGTAGACTAACATATTAACCAACTGTCCCCATCAGTAGACTAACATATTAACCAACTGCCCCCATCAGTAGACTAACATATTAACCAACTGACCCCCAACAGTAGACTAACATATTAACCAACTGCCCCCAACAGTAGACTAACATATTAACCAACTGTCCCCATCAGTAGACTAACATATTAACCAACTGTCCCCATCAGTAGACTAACATATTAACCAACTGTCCCCATCAGTAGACTAACATATTAACCAACTGTCCCCATCAGTAGACTAACATATTAACCAACTGACCCCATCAGTAGACTAATAAACATATTAACCAACTGCCCCCATCAGTAGACTAACATATTAACCAACTGTCCCCATCAGTAGACTAATAAACATATTAACCAACTGCCCCCATCAGTAGACTAACATATTAACCAACTGTCCCCAACAGTAGACTAACATATTAACCAACTGTCCCCCATCAGTAGACTAACATATTAAGCAACTGTCCCCATCAGTAGACTAACATATTAACCAACTGCCCCCATCAGTAGACTAACATATTAACCAACTGTCCCCATCAGTAGACTAATAAACATATTAACCAACTGTCCCCATCAGTAGACTAACATATTAACCAACTGTCCCCAACAGTAGACTAACATATTAACCAACTGTCCCCAACAGTAGACTAACATATTAACCAACTGCCCCCAACAGTAGACTAACATATTAACCAACTGTCCCCATCAGTAGACTAACATATTAACCAACTGCCCCCATCAGTAGACTAACATATTAACCAACTGCCCCCATCAGTAGACTAACATATTAACCAACTGTCCCCATCAGTAGACTAATAAACATATTAACCAACTGCCCCCATCAGTAGACTAATATATTAACCAACTGCCCCCATCAGTAGACTAACATATTAACCAACTGTCCCCAACAGTAGACTAACATATTAACCAACTGTCCCCCATCAGTACACTAACATATTAACCAACTGTCCCCATCAGTAGACTAACATATTAACCAACTGCCCCCATCAGTAGACTAACATATTAACCAACTGTCCCCATCAGTAGACTAATAAACATATTAACCAACTGTCCCCATCAGTAGACTAACATATTAACCAACTGTCCCCAACAGTAGACTAACATATTAACCAACTGTCCCCATCAGTAGACTAACATATTAACCAACTGTCCCCATCAGTAGACTAATAAATATATTAACCAACTGCCCCCATCAGTAGACTAACATATTAACCAACTGTCCCCATCAGTAGACTAACATATTAACCAACTGTCCCCATCAGTAGACTAACATATTAACCAACTGTCCCCATCAGTAGACTAACATATTAACCAACTGTCCCCATCAGTAGACTAACATATTAACCAACTGTCCCCATCAGTAGACTAATAAACATATTAGAAAACTTCCCCCATCAGAAGAGGATGGACACAGAACACTGAAGTACTGTAAACGAGGAAGGTCGCAGTCTCCCATGTCTCTCCATACTGCCACCAGTCTGTGTGTGGGTGGGCCACTATAACTGCCAGGTCACTGGCCAGGCTGTGTTGCTGCTACTGTCACAAGGGCAGTCACCAACTACCCCAGAGGCTGCTGCTTGGGTCAGCCAAGCACTACTCTCTAAACACTGGCTTCATGCATCAGGTTTCATAGAAATGGCATGTGAACCCTATATAGTACAATGGCACCCCATAGGGCACTACTTCTAACCAGTAGTGTACTATACTGTATAAGTGGGGAATACTCTGCCATTTTGGACGCATTCCTAGATTTTCAATAGTTCCTCGCTATCGTTTAAGCTTTTGTTTGCGTTTTTGCTGCTGTGTCATTTTTGGAAATGTGCCATTTGAAAGGCACATACAGTATGTTGTCCTAATCACTGCCAAAGTAGTTGATTCTATACTCACACTGATGACTGGACAGTGTTGATAACTGTTAACACTATCAGTGTTGCAACTGTAATTTTCAACAATAGGTGATGATTGTGACGGCCAAAAGCAACCCTGGTGGTCCAACTGATACCCTGAAACCCTGGTGGTCCAACTGATACCCTGAAACCCTGGTGGTCCAACTGATACCCTGAATCCCTGGTGGTCCAACGGATACCCTAAAACCTTGGTGGTCCAACTGATACCCTGAAACCCTGGTGGTTCAACTGATACCCTGAAACCCTGGTGGTCCAATGGATACCCTGAAACCCTGGTGGTCCAAGGGATACCCTGAATCCCTGGTGGTCCAACGGATACCCTAAAACCCTGGTGGTCCAACTGATACCCTGAAACCCTGGTGGTCCAACTGATACCCTGAAACCCTGGTGGTCCAACTGATACCCTGAAACCCCGGTGGTCCAACTGATACCCTGAAACCCTGGTGGTCCAACTGATACCCTGTAACCCTGGTGGTCCAATGGATACCCTGAAACCCTGGTGGTCCAATGGATACCCTGAATCCCTGGTGGTCCAACTGATACCCTGAAACCCTGGTGGTTCAACTGATACCCTGAAACCCTGGTGGTCCAACGGATACCCTAAAACCCTGGTGGTCCAACTGATACCCTGAAACCCTGGTGGTCCATCTGATACCCTGAAGCCCTGGTGGCTCAACTGATACCCTGAAACCCTGGTGGTCCAACGGATACCCTAAAACCCTGGTGGTCCAACTGATACCCTGAAACCCTGGTGGTCCAACGGATACCCTAAAACCCTGGTGGTCCAACTGATACCCTGAAACCCTGGTGGTCCAACTGATACCCTGAAACCCTGGTGGTCCAACTGATACCCTGAAACCCTGGTAGTCCAACTGATACCCTGAAACCCTGGTGGTCCAACTGATACCCTGAAACCCTGGTAGTCCAACTGATACCCTGAAACCCTGGTGGTCCATCTGATACCCTGAAGCCCTGGTGGCTCAACTGATAAGCTGAAGCTATCTGCAGTCCAAACAGTTTCTGTCAAGTCTGCCAAATCACTGTGTCTCTTCCATCAATGCTGGCATTATGTTTCATTGATGGAACATTCCTAAGAGTTACACTTCTATACTAACCATCAATATCAATCCATACCAAGACAGACAAATCTAGAATGTACAGCCTAGTATTCTTAGAATCTTAGAATTCTAGAACTGTTAGAATTCTATAACTTTTAGAATTCTAGAACTGTTAGAATTCTAGAATGTTTTGAGTGGAATTTGCTTTGAGCAGATAATGCAGTGTCTCAAGGATTATTCTAATACCAGTTAATTACCACACAACACGGTGGAATCCTATCATAATCACCTAAACACAATAGTCGGCTGTGACCATGAGGTTAGTACTAGGGATCAAGCGCTGCAAATAAACTGTTGTTAGGACTCACGCAATACAGACAATACCATACTCTAACGCTGTGAAAAAAAGCATTTCAATTTAGTATTGAACACCCTCGAACTGACAACACAATCAGATTAGTTATGGAGAGATTAGACAGTGTCCTCTACAGAGATAATTGCCTTAGACAGCTAGCATGGGCCCATGCTGTGGGCCACGCAGGAATCTGTTTGACAGTGTGAAATTAGGGGACCGGCACACTCTTTCTCCTTACATTATTGGGGGGTTTGGTATAATAGGAAAGTGTAGCATCGCTATCACACCAAATCACAACATCGATGGAGGTTAATCCTACACAAAACCACAGGAATTTGCACCAAGAAAATCTGGGACCAACACACTCTTTCTCCTTACATCATTGAGGCCCTTCGGTTAAGAAACATAATATATGAACGTAGGATAGACCCCTTACACACTAAATCACATAATCAATAGGCCTAGAAGTCAATCCCACTCAAAACTACAGGAATCAGGATTCTACACCCATGGGGGTATCAACAAGATCATCTATGATTTCCTTCCTTCCGTCTGGGCTTCTCCCGTCCTGAGTGACTTGTTCCTGGGTTTTGCATGATCAAAGTTTAGATTTGCTTTAATTATTTCTGATCAATGCTTGCTTGGCCAGGCCACGGCCAACTGTGGAGAGGCCTGGTCTGCGTGGCCGGTGCTGAGGCAGCAGTAAAAACAGCTGACGCCCAGCGCCAGAGAGAATCATATGCAAACAACCCCAGTCTCTGAGCTCTGCATACTTTAATGTGGAACACCAATCATTAGCCTTAAGTTTACCTCCTTATGTTCTTAATAAAGCCTCTGAAGACTACAACCCTAATTGATCTTATCCTTGCTTTTTCATTGTAAAATTCTGAGAAATCAAAGCCCTACCAAAGCCTTCATCCCCTCCCAGTCCCTGACACAGATATGGTTCTGTTCTCCTGTACAAACTGTTAACGTAATGTCTGTTAATAAGCCAACATCATCATCATCATCATCATCATTAAAAAAAAATACATTACACAAAACGAATGAGAAACGTGGGCAGCATAAGGTAATGCATTTGTCTTTAGGGGTGTTACTGTGTTGAGCTGAAAAAAATGAAAGATCAAGAAGTGAAACATGACATGAATTCATGCTCCGTACAATGTTAGCATGCAGTACAGTACAGCATGCTGTGTAGAACAACATTTTGGACATGCATTGGAACTGGTGTTCTGTGTGGATATTAGAACATAGTCTGTGTTTGAAAGGTTTTTAGTGAATTCAGAGCTATGAATTCCTCCATTTATTTATCCATGACTGAGTAGAAAGAGAGGTAAGGCCATTGATAATAAGCTATGTAATTTATAGTGCTATCTGTCTTTGTCTACGTTGATCAATAATGTATTACCATACATCAAGCTTTGGAAATTAACCTGGCTAAAATTGATGATTGTAAGTGATCGTAGAGAACGCCAGTCAATTGTTCTTCATTAGAGGCTTCAATATTTATAACTAAATATATCCACCTTTCCCGCCTGTTCTGACAATACATTTAAAAAAAATTATTTAACCTTTATTTAACTAGACAAATCAGTTAAGAACAAATTATTATTTACAATGACGGCCTACCCCAGCCAAACCCTAACGACGCTGGGCTAATTGTGCGCCGCCCTATGGGACTCCCAATCACGGCCAGTTGTGATACAGCCTGGAATTAACTCGGGGTCTTTAATGACGCCTCTAGCACTGAGATGCAGTGCCTAGACCGCCGAGCCACTCGGGAGGCCCAGATAAAACATACATAAACACACCATAAATATATAAAGCCTATCTGACCTGAAAACAAGTGACTGCCATCACCATCACCATGAACCTGACATGGCTTGCTGAACAGCATGGTGTGTGTAAATACAGCAACATTTCTTGAAGACATGGGGTTAAATATCTGTGATGAAATTAGGTTTTAAAGGACTAATTCTATAGGTGATTGGATACAACTGGTGCTTTGGTGTCTGTGCATGCAAGCGGTGTTACTGCTTTCTGCTGTTAGAGGTCAACTCAAGGTTACGTTTCATGAGTAGGGTCGCAAAGCTACCAGTAGTTTACCAAAGTTACAGGAATCTTCAGCAATTTTGGTAATTAACAGAAAATCTATAGCAATCTTTGGTCATTTATACTTGGATAACTTTTAAAAACATTATTCATATATATTATTCATTTTTTGTTATATCTGTGTCCATATTGTCAATGCGTTTCTAGTGGATGGACCAGATGGTTCAACAGAAAACAGCCTAATTAATACAAAAAGCATCTAATCAACAATGGCATTATTTTCAACTAACTCTGCAACTTTTCCTACTATTGACTTTTATCACAACTGCCACAAGTTTGACGCCAAAACAATGACAACAAATACATACTGACATAATAAAATAAATCAAAGTGTGTTAAACAAATATATACAGGATGTTTCATGCTGAGACCATCATATTAAACAATAATGGTGTTCACTAATCACTCACAAAAAATGGTTTATATTTAGTAGGATCATGTTTTACAGCTTTGTCACTCTATTTTTATTTGAAAATCCTGTTATTTAATTATTTGATATATATTTTTTCATGTGATAAGGCCACACAGAGGGCCAGAGATAATTACAGAGACCTGTGAAAATATGAAGTACCCAAAAGGACCACAATATGTATTGTGCTAGATTACATCAAATCCTTGAAAGAAAACAAAAGGTTGGTAGTTTTACTGGTAAACTGTGAAAGTTTCCAGTAAAATACCCACCCTTTGCAATCCTATTCATGAGCCTATAGACCAGGTGATACTGGAGGGAATACATTAAATAATCACCAAGTCAATTAGCTTTACATTTCCCAGTTCACAATAGAAAGCAATGTTATGAATCCATAGGTGTCAATTCAACACATTTTTTGCCTAAATAAATGATTCCATATTTCCAATATTGCTATGGAAAACCGTGCATGTATTTGGTTGATTTAACTATTCAACTGAGAGTAATAAGTCCCTAACATTCATGTGTCATGGTGTCAGAGAGACAATGATGGCCATAAAACACAAGATAATAAAAAACAACAAAACACACCATATAGCCACATTCTACAATGTTGAGACTAGCATATTTCTGCACAATTGTGAGGTATTAATTGTAGTGTAAGGCCTTTAACGTAATTTAAATCAGTGAATATTTATTCACGAGAGACTATGTGTGGACACATTTGCTGCGTACATATTCTCCAGTGGTGGTCTGGGATTCTTGTTAGTGGATTAGGGCCACATGTTCACTTCCACACATTGGTGTGTTACGTTGCAGAAAGCAATGTATATCCTGTTTAATAAGGGCTATACAGAGTATATCCTGTTTAATATGGGCTCTACAGAGTATATCCTGTTTAATATGGGCTCTACAGAGTATATCCTGTTCAATATGGGCTATACAGAGTATATCCTGTTTAATATGAGCTCTACAGTGTATATCCTGTTTAATATGGGCTATACAGAGTATATCCTGTTTAATATGAGCTCTACAGTGTATATCCTGTTTAATATGGGCTCTACAGAGTATATCCTGTTTAATATGGGCTATACAGAGTATATCCTGTTTAATATGGGCTCTACAGAGTATATCCTGTTTAATAAGGGCTATACAGAGTATATCCTGTTTAATATGGGCTCTACAGAGTATATCCTGTTTAATATGGGCTCTACAGAGTATATCCTGTTTAATAAGGGCTATACAGAGTATATCCTGTTTAATATGGGCTCTACAGAGTATATCCTGTTTAATATGGGCTCTACAGAGTATATCCTGTTTAATAAGGGCTCTACAGAGTATATGCTGTTTAATAAGGGCTCTACAGAGTATATGCTGTTTAATAAGGGCTCTACAGAGTATATCCTGTTTAATATGGGCTCTACAGTGTATATCCTGTTTAATATGGGCTATACAGTATATATCCTGTTTAATAAACAGTGCATAGTGTGTAATATACTGTGTTATAGAATGTGTTTTGAATGCTTGAAATGCTCAATTTCCTCCCACTGTTTACATGGTTGGTGGCAAACTGGTAGGGAATACCCTGTCATTCATTTTGATTGAACGAGCACTAGTATTCCCAGATGTTTTGCAAATGAACATAGACTGACATAGGCCATAATTAGATAATTCAATGTTTTCACTTGCAGTGTCAAATGCATACTTTTTCTGATAGTCATTCATTAAACAAGCATGCAACCTTCGATATGGGCCAAAAACAAACCCTAACAGAAAGAAATGTGCAATTTATACGAAAATAGATGTTTGTATATACAGTCATGTATATAATGTGCATTCATCAGGCTGTTTTGACATTGACAAAGTAATCAATTCTTGGTAATAAGTCTGCATTTGAAATGAGGTCTGGGGGTCTAGGTTGAGACTGGGAAAGAGATATCAATTAAGCAGAACTGCAGAGTTCAGCAGTGGTAGCTGAGGCTGCAATATCCTGATTCTACTTCATTAGCTAAACACGCTGGCCAGAATGCTAAATAAACACTGTCTGTCTGCAAGGAATGTACCTGGATTCCAATGGACTATAGAATAGAATATAGAATGTAAAGTAGTCTAAAAAAGAACTCTGATGATTCATTTGATTCTAGAATGTAGGATGTAATGCTGATTAGGCATGCAATGCATAACAAAGAGAAAGAGCCATGTTTGGGCCAATGGGAGAGAAGCTGTTCTCTGAACAGAATACCTGCCTCCCCTCCAATATGAACATTGGAGATATCCTTGTTCACATTTACAGAGAATAATACACTTTATGTATGAGGATCAAGAGCTTGATAGTAGTCGTTACATTCATACAAAGACATTAATGTCAAGACTAGAATATTCCAACTGGTCAGGACGGATATACTGTGTGGTTACTGGAAGAAAACAAAACAGTCATCATCCAGCACATTTACAATATATATTCTGTGAAATATCCAAGTCTTTAAATAACATGATTTGTTCATTTCATTCACAATAGTTGAATAGAGAAAACAATTAGTCTAAGACTTTTACATATAGAGGACTGGCCCCATGAGAGAAATGAAGACAGACACAAGACATTTCTCTTCTTAGTGAGTAGGTGATGGATAGGCCTACACACCAACAACAACAAAACGTCCCTGATATGTGTGTGAGAGTATGTACTCAGTTCCTGTACTCTGACTTGCCTGTTGATAGCATATGCCTCATCAGAGAATACGTCATTTAGCGTTTGATGACCACTAGTGTTCGCTATTAGCTCTCGCTGTCTCTCTCACACACATCTTAATTCAATGTAGTGTGTGACTTAATGCAACTCACTCACAATAGAGGAATGATTAGGCCTACATAAATATATAATAAAGCCAACGCAACTTTTGACAATCGTGTGATTAAACCTAATCAATTGGCTGCGTGGATTTATTTCCATTCAGACTTTTGTCAATACATGTTAAGCAATGTTAGGACACATTCTGACCCCACTGCAGCCCACACGAGAACAATACAATTATATTTAACACATTAAAGTCAATAAATAATGTTCCTTACCTGAAAAATACTATTGTTTCCCACAAATAGATCCCGAGAGCGTTTATTCGGTACATTTTTGCCGGTCTCATTCGGGATACCTACAGCTCCAGCAGTACCAATAGTAGAATTCCAATTTCTTTAATGATTTCGGACCTCCAAGGTGAGCAATTCTTCTGTTGTTTTTTTTTTCAGATTCCAGAGTCACAAGAAAACCACAAGATGTTCATAACCGACCAGGCCATGAAACCCTCTTCCTTAGACCGCCGTTATTGATTCGGATAACCCAAATAATGAGTACTTTTTCAGGACAACGGACAGCGGCAAACGCGGGTTGCGGAATTTCACTCAGCCCAGGTTGTTGTTGCTTTGAGGGTACAAGCACGTTAGGCTACGATATCACAGATATTTCCGACGTTTATTCTATGCGATCCATTTGGATTTTGTTACAAGGGGAATTTGTCAATTTCAACATGCCTCCTTCAGTGATAAATGTGGCAATGCATGTGCTCTGCGTCTTAATGAATGTCTCAATTTCAGGAGATGTTTAACTACGTGGTTGTATACCCTTTACGTCTAGATCAGTAGCGGAATTGCACAGTTGTTACACGAAATATATACATACGTAGTCAGTGTTTTTTTCTTAACGCTTTCTCTTATATGCATCCCAAAAACAGAGGTGTTGCTTTCAAGCCACACGTAGTTGTAGTTACCCCGGCGTTGCTGACTGATGTTTTTCTGCAGGTACTCGCCGTGTCTCGGTAGTTGACTCCCAGGGGTGAGATGTAACTGCTGCAGTGAGCTACTTCCATTGTCTGGTCAAGTTCGGGACTCACAACTCGGTTTCGTCTTCTTGCATTTAGATTCCTTGTAATAATGTCAAATGTAGTGAAATCGGGATGTGACTAGCCTCTTCTTCCATTGCCTCCTATAGCTCAGCGCTCTCACGTCAGACCACCACTGTATTTCTTGCTGCAGTCATTTACTAAACTCAAAAAAGCAGCTCACCTTTGAGCACACGCCCACATGCCGTTGCCATTGGTCGGCATGTTGCTGAAACGAGTTCGGCTACGGCTCTGATTGGAGAGAGGGGCTGTCATCTGCAGAGTTTTAATATCCCGCGCATTGGTATGGAAATAGAGAATAGTCCATGATTTGTCTAATGTTAGGTTATCATATTTCTATGTACTTTTTAGTGTAGTCGACTGTTTGCTCACCCCAGTGTCTACAGTGGTTGACATGTTAAAATGATCATTGGACCGACTAAGCAATTATTATGTAATTGTATTTATTTTCCTTTGGAGGGGGGGTTGTCAGCCGGCATGAAGTATTTTCCTTTTTATTTCACTGTTCATGTAGGTTACTTTTGATAAGTGAGCGTTGCAAGGGCGGCAAAAAAGAAAGGATGCAGAAAGAAAGTATCTTGTTCATTATTATCCACTTGTATTTTCTGTTAAATCTTTTTGGTAAAATCAATATTGTTTTGCCTCCATGCAGACATCTAAAGTGAGGCTCTCTCCCTTTCTGTTTCTGCAGGAGCGGTATTTCATCTGCACCGCTGTCCACATTGTCCATTGAAACGTGATTCCGTTTCTAATGCCTGCAGCTCTCTTTCCGAACGCAGTCACCAAAAGATCACGTGACACGCGGACGGGATAGAACGGGAGACGCACGACTAGAATACGGTTGGATATATGGTGCCAGCAAGTATTCAAAAGGATTCCGTCTTGTCTTATTGAGGAGACAGATAGTGTTTGAATCGTTCATCGCAATAGAGATGTAAAATTATAGCAAACGTGAGTCAAGGATTTATTTAATTTTATACTCTTCAGTCGACCACCTGGATGATATAAGTGAAATAAATGCTGTACTGTGAGTTTGAAAATCCAGCATTTTCCTAAATACAGTATGACATTACATAATGTGTTGTATCCTTTCTGAGTGCACTAGTTAACATTACCCAAGAAGTTATCTAACAAAATAAATACATAAAGAAAATGACTGAGCTTAAATATAATTTGCTCTTGCTCTGAAATAGTAGAAGACAGTTGGCCATAGTTTCCCATAACACTGACATTGAATAAGCAAGTTGTGTTTATTATGGGCCCCTTAAATCATGCTCTTAGGCCAGGGGTTCGCAAACTTGTTGGGTCCCGGGACCCCTTTTGTGATAGAAAATTCATCAGAAACCCCTCATAATCAGAACACACCTTGAGTGAGATTCAAAACAATGTAGCACACAATGAGTTTTGCTATGACTTCAGCAGTGCATGGCTGGACGGACCAAGTCTCTGGCCCTGGGAGGAAAAAATATTTTAAAGGCCCGCCTCTTGGCATCGAAGAGGAAATGCTAATAGTTTTCAAGCTAATTTCCTGTTATTTTACATATTTTGATTTTTTGTTGCAGTTTTAAAACTAATATCCTGCAGTACTAAACATTATGCCATGAGGCAGGGATAAAACTTTATAGTTTTAAAGCTTAAATTACAGTGCATTTATGTACTGTATATATATATATATATATATATATATATATATATATATATATATATATATATATATATATATACACACATTTTGGAGAATACAAGAAGCATTGAGTTGAAAAAGAGTTGGTGCCATACTGTGCATATCCCTGTAATCCTCCCAGGCCCATGTTGCCCAGTGTTAAGGAATTGTATATTAATAATATTATGGTCGTTCCACCAATTCCGGGGCCTTTTGAGAATTGTAACTTTTACATTTCACCAAATTTTAACATTCTGTCATAAAGGGCACGTAGTAAGTGCCAATTGAGTGCCAAATAAAGTAACACAGGTTGACCATAACAGGGCTGAAGAAATCTTCTTTAATAAGCCACGAATCCCCCCTGTGACAGGGGGAACGGAAGCTTGTTGTGTGCAACAGGGAGCGGTAATTGAATGCAAGCTTCATAAAACAAATGGAAATGATGAAAACATTTCTAGCCTGTCTATCTATGGGTGACAGGGTTGACGTGTTATGCTCCACCCGCTCAGTTTTCCACCAAAAAAATACCAGAAAATGGCCAAAAAGAGTAGAACAAGCGTTTACTCTGTCACACCCTGATCTGTTTCACCTGTCCTCGTTATTGTCTCCACCCCCTCCAGGTGTCGCTTATTTTCTCCAGTGTATTTATCCCTGTGTTTCCTGTCTCTCTGTGCCAGTTCATCTTGTATGTTTCCAAGTCAACCAGTGGTTTTCCCCGTTCGCCTGCATTTTGCATTCTCCTCCCGGTTTTGACCCTTGCCTGTTTCTGGACTTTGTACCCACCTGCCTGACCATTCTGCCTGCCTAGACTCTGATCTGGTTTTGACCTTTTGCCTGTCCATGACCATTCTCTTGCGTACTCCCTTTGGATTAATAAACATTGTAAGACTCCAATCATCTGCCTCCTGTGTCTGCATCTGGGTCTTGCCTTGTGCCTTGATATACTCTTTGATTTGACTATTAGATATTCAATGTTTCTTAAAAAATATATATATATATTTACAAAGGAACGTTTCACCATATTAAAATCAGAGTTCAATTTATGTAACAGGGTTGACCTTAAAATGAGGGACAGACATTAATCACTAATCACATTAAATAATCATCTTTAGAAATGACTTTGTCAAAGTAACAAAATAACTTGGGCTTTACGATGGTGAAAACTTGTAGAAATGTTTGGATTAAGTGGGGTAAAATCTTCGTAGAAGTGACACAGGGTTGATGGACTGATATCAAATTACATTTTATTTGTCACATGCTCCGAATACAACAGGTGTAGACCTTACAGTGAAATGTTTACTTACAAGCCCTTAACCAACAATTCAGTTCAAGAAAGAGTTAAAATATTTACCAAATAAAGTAAAAATTGTAAATAAAAAGTAACACAGTGAAAATAACAAGGCTATATACAGGGGGTACCGGTACCGAGTCAATGTGCAGGGGTACAGGTTAGTCAAGTTATTTTGTTCATGTATGTAGGGGTAAAGTGACTATGTGTCACGTCCTGATCATAGTAAGATGTGCTTTTCTATGGTAGAGTAGGTCAGGGTGTGATGGGGTGTTTTGTGTTTTTCTATGTTTTGTATTTCTATGTTTAAGTTCTAGTTTTTCTTTTTCTATGTTGTTGTTTTTTGGGCTGATCTCCAATTAGAGGCAGCTGGTCCTCGTTGTCTCTAATTGGAGGTCATATTTAAATAGTTTTTTTTTCCACCTGTGTTTGTGGGCAGTTGTTTTCTGTTTAGTCTCGTTTTTTTTCGCCTCTTTGTTATTTTGCATCAGTATTTTGAGTTATAATAAATTATCATCATGAGCACTCAACACACTGCGCTTTGGTCCCCTCTCTACGATAGCAGTTACACTATGCTCAGATAATAAACAGCGAGTAGCAGCAGTGTAAAAACAAAGGGAGGGACGTGTCAATGTAAATAGTCCAGTGGCCATTTGATTAATTGTTCAGCAGTCTTATGGCTTGGGGGTAGAAGCTGTTGGAGGTAGGAGCCTTTTGGTCCTAGACTTGCCGCTCTGGTACCGCTGGCCGTGCGGCTATTCTTATTTATTGAATTTTCCATGTTCTCTATATTAATATATTTATAATAGGCTTTTAAAAACCAATACTGGTGCACAGTTTATACCTAAAATATCAAAGGGCACTTTGAGAAGGCAGTCCTTTCTTGGCCAAAATTTGTTTTATCTGTTATGTTTTTATTATGAGTGTACAAAACATTAAGAACACCTTCCTAATGCCCCCCCGCTCCTGTCCCCCTTTTTACTGGAAGTCTTTTGGCTGGTGGACCATTCTTGATACACACGGGAAACTGTTGAGCGTGAAAAACCCAACAGCGTTCCAGTTCTTGACACAAACCTGTGTGCCTGGCACCTACTACCATGCCCCGTTCAAAGGCACTTAAATAATTTGTATTGGCCATTCACCCTCTGAATAACACACATACACAATGTCACACCCTGATCTGTTTCACCTGTCTCTGTGATTGTCTCCACCCCTCTCCAGGTGTCACCCATCTTCCCCATTATCCCCTGTGTATTTATACCTGTGTTCTCTGTTGGTTTGTTGCCAGTTTGTCTTGTTTGTTTGAGTCAACCAGCGTTTTGTCTCACCTCCTGCTTTTGCTAGTCTCTCTTTTCTTGCCCTCCCGATTTTGACCCTTGCCTGTCCTGACTCTGAGCCCACCTGACTGACCACTCTGCCTGACCCTGAGCCTGCCTGCCAACCTGTACCGTTGCCCCCCTCTGTATTACTGACCTCTGCCTGTCTATTGCCTGCCCCTGTTGGAACATTAAACCATTGTTTATTCGATGGGGTCTGCATTTGGGTCTTCCCTTCATACCTGATACACAATCCATGTCTCAATTGTCTCAATGCTTAAGAATCCTTCTTTAACCTGTCTCCTCCCCTTCATCTACACTGATTGAAGTGGATTTAACATCAATAATGAAGCATAGCTTTCACCTGGATTCACCTGGTCAGTCTACGTCATGGAAAGAGCTCAAGCTTACCACCCTATAGAATAGAAAATATAATTAATCATGCATTATATGTACCCAGATATTTACCCCCCTATAGAAAATATAATTAATCATAAATAATTTTATGTATACAGACATTTACTACCTTATAGAATAGAAAATATAATTCATCATACATTATATGTATCCAGATATTTACCATTCAGTCTTCCTCCTCCTATTCATCTCTTGTTGATACTCAGCTTCTTCCCTTAATAAGGCAGTCCCAAATGGCAAGCTATTCCATATATAGTGCACTACTCTGGTCACTATATACTGTAGGGAACAGGGTGTAATTTTGGATAGACACAGTCTAGTTATACAGAGAATGCTGTGATTAGTTATTGCTATATAGCCTTCTTATAAAGGCTATGTAGCAATAACACAAACATCATCATTCATAATTTTTTTTAAATGTTAACAGCTAATCTATTTATCTTTTGAAAGTAACAACAGACCAGGTCATGCAAGACTATTGTCTGTGAGAGAGGGAGACACAGGATGCTATCTGAAATGGATCCGCCACGCGTTATGGGCACACCTGTGTCTGGGAGGGAGGGTACCTCTGGGATAAGGAACACATTGGATACCCTTTCTGTAGCTTAATGATTATACACGCACGCACGCACGCACGCACACACACACACACACACACACACACACACACACACACACACACACACACACACACACACACACACACACACACACACACACACACACACACACGCGCGCGCACACTCACACACACGCACGCACGCACGCACGCACACACACACACACACACACACACACACACTGGGCTATTACAAATCTCAATTCTGTTTAATACTCTACTTAAATGGGACCTCTCAGAAGTTAATACAGTTGAGTCCTGTAGTTATTAACCCATAAAATATGTCATGTTATCATGAATGAAGGTGATTGGATCTGTCATCAAAATCATTATTTTAATGTTCTGACAAAAAATATCCTTGTTCACCCCCCAGGACAGAAGTTCTGATGAAAAAGGACATCTTCACTGTTTCATGTTTACAGGTGAACCACAAAGCACTTCTCCCACTTCTCATTAAAGCATGTTTGGCATCATCACATTGTAAATGCCCTCATATAAAAAAAAAAAAAAGATTCCCATTCTGCAACCAACCTTAACCTTGAGTTATGGCACAGCTGCCTCTGGCAATCACATTAAAAGCCACATTTCTTCACATTCGCACAAGGGACCACATTTAGCAATCTCCCTAATTTAGCCAGACTGATAAATTGTAGAGCTGCAGCCATAGAGGAGAGGTCTCTGTGTCCCTGCATCAGCAGCCATTGTCCTTGTGGACATACTATTATAGGCATTAGCTCTGCGTTTGGTAAGACATCACTGGTCACAATGTCAAATACATTTTAACCTGGGAGTCCATTACCTTCTATTGTAGAAGTGTAGTCGAGGCTTTCTTTACTACAGGTACAAGGTGTGAGAGTCCTTCAAATACATATTGAGCTCCTACTACATTGAAATATATGACCATATTAAAATGTTTTATTATGAACCATCAATACCATCAATATCATCAATAACCCCAAGGTCAAGGTTACCTGTTTTCAGCAATGGACCCCAAAGATTTCCCATTGTCCGTTTCTGAGCTCGGTTGGACATTATACTGTAAGTGTCAGAAGAATATCACAGTGGTAGAAGGAGAGTAAACAGCCAACATATTCTCTGTAGTGCTTTGGGGAAAGATCCTTTCATTTCATTAATCAAAACCTCCATACGGCTCCAAGATTAAAATCAATGACTCAATCTATTCAGCAGGAGAAAAATGAACTTGTCACTCGACATAATTGTGTGCTCATGGAAGAAGAGAGAGAGCCTGTATGTTGAGTTATTGAGAGGTCTACCAGCAAGGAGAGAGGGAGCCTGTATGTTGAGTTATTGAGAGGTCTACCAGCAAGGAGAGAGGGAGCCTGTATGTTGAGTTATTGAGAGGTCAACCAGGAAGGAGAGAGAGAGAGCCTGTATGTTGAGTTTAGAGGTCGACCGATTAATCGGAATGGCCGATTAATTAGGGACGATTTCAAGTTTTCATAACAATCGGTAATCGGTATTTTTGGCCACCGATTTGCCAATTATTATTATTATTATTATTATTATTATTATTTTTACACCTTTATTTAACTAGGCAAGTCAGATTAAGAACACATTCTTATTTTCAATGACGGCCTAGGAACGGGGGTTAACTGCCTTGTTCAGGGGGGATTTTGCAACCTTCGGTTACTAGTCCAACGCTCTAACCACCTGCCTTACATTGCACTCCACAAGGAGCCTGCATGGCAGGCTGACTACCTGTTACGCGAGGGCAGCAAGAAGCCAAGGTAAGTTGCTAGCTAGCATTAAACTTATCTTATAAAAAACGATCAATCTTAACATAATCACTAGTTAACTACACATGGTTGATGATATTACTAATTTATCTAACTTGTCCTGCGTTGCATATAATCGATGCGGTGCCTGTTAATTTCTCATTGAATCACAGCCTACTTCGACAAACGGGTGTTGATTTAACAAGCGCATTTGCGAAAAAAGCACTGTCGTTGCACCAATGTACCTAACCATAAACATCAATGCCTTTCTTTAAAATCTATACACAAGTATATATTTTTAAACCTGCATATTTAGTTAATATTGCCTGCTAACATGAAATTGTGTCACATCTCTAGCGTTCATTGCACGCAGAGTCAGGGTATATGCAACAGTTTGGGCCGCCTGGCTCGTTGCGAACTAATTAGCCAGAATTTTACGTAATTATGACATAACATTGAAGGTTGTGCAATGTAACAGTAATAATTAGACTTAGGGATGCCACCCGTTAGATAAAATACAGAACGGTTCCGTATTTCACTGAAAGAAAAAACGTTTGTTTTCGAGATGATAGTTTCCGGATTCGACCATATTAATGACCTAAGGCTCGTATTTCTGTGTGTTTATTATATTATAATTAAGTCTATGATTTGATAGAGCAGTCTGACTAGTAGGCACCAGCAGGCTCGTAAGCATTCATTCAAACAGTACTTTCGTGCGTTTTGCCAGCAGCTCTTCGCTGTGCTTCAAGCATTGCGCTGTTTATGACTTCAACCCGGGTGGGTATAATTTGTGGAATGTTCCAACAGGAATCTATTCCAAAAACTTCGTAAATAACAAGGTTGCCAAAAAACAACGCATACAAAGTTGTATAGCGGCAGAATAAGATACCGGGTAGGGAGTGGTCTATTTCATTGCGTTTTTCACTCATCACGTTTATTCCGAAAAATGTCTGTCCTCACTCTGGTTGCCTATGGACAAACATTAAGAATAAGCTACGTGGTGAGTTGATGCCTATTCGGCAGCTAGTTAGCTAGGTTTGTATGCGTTGCTACTTTGTATGCGTTGTTGGTTGGCAACCATTTACTTTACGTTTTTTTGTAACAGATTCCTGTTGGAACGTTCCACATATTATATCCACCCCTTCAAGCCTATCAACTCCCAAGATGAGGCTGGTGTAACCGATGTGAAATGTCTAGCTAGTTAGCGGGGTGCACGGTAATAGTGTTTCAAACGTCACTCGCTCTGAGACTTGGAGTAGTTGTTCCCCTTGCTCTACATGGGTAACACTGCTTCGAGGGTGGCTGTTTTCGATGTGTTCCTGGTTCGAGCCCAGGTAGGAGCGAGGAGAGGGACGGAAGCTATACTGTTACACTGGCAATACTAAAGTGCCTATAAGAACATCCAATAGTCAAAGGTATATGAAATACAAATTGTATAGAGAGAAATAGTCCTATAATTCCTATAATAACTACAACCTAAAACTTCTTACCTGGGAATATTGAAGACTCATGTTAAAAGGAACCACCAGCTTTCATATGTTCTCATGTTCTGAGCAAGGAACTTAAACGTTAGCTTTCTTACATGGCACATATTGCACTTTTACTTTCTTCTCCAACACTTTGTTTTGCATTATTTAAACCAAATTGAACATGTTTCATTATTTATTTGAGGCTAAATTGATTTTATTGATGTATTATATTAAGTTAAACTAAGTGTTCATTCAGTATTGTTGTAATTGTCATTATTACAAAGAAAAAAATCTGCCGACTAATCGGTATCGGCTTTTTTGGTCCGCCAATAATCGGTATTGGTATCGGGGTTGAAAAATCATAATCTGTCGACCTCTAGTTGAGTTATTGAGAGGTCTACCAGGAAGGAGAGAGAGAGCCTGTATGTTGAGTTATTGAGAGGTCAACCAGGAAGGAGAGAGAGAGCCTGTATGTTGAGTT
This sequence comes from Salmo trutta, assembly GCF_901001165.1. Classification (NCBI taxonomy): domain Eukaryota; kingdom Metazoa; phylum Chordata; class Actinopteri; order Salmoniformes; family Salmonidae; genus Salmo; species Salmo trutta. The sequence goes on along the minus strand of NC_042959.1, from coordinate 6,701,947 downwards.
ATTGAGAGGTCAACCAGCAAGGAGAGAGAGAGCCTGTATGTTGAGTTATTGAGAGGTCAACCAGGAAGGAGAGAGAGAGCCTGTATGTTGAGTTATTGAGAGGTCAACCAGGAAGGAGAGAGAGAGCCTGTATGTTGAGTTATTGAGAGGTCAACCAGGAAATCATGATCAATGATCAACATACATGGGCTCATGGGGTATGCATATAAAGTTAAGACAGTGTGTGTGTGTGTGTGTGTGTGTGTGTGTGTGTGTGTGTGTGTGTGTGTGTGTGTATGTGTATGTTTGGTTACTATAAACAAGACATATTCCAGCGTTTGAAGAGACATCCAGACACATAAATTAGAGTTAGGTTACCACACCATAAATTACAGATAGGTTACCACACCATAAATTACAGTTAGGTTACCACACCATAAATTACAGATAGGTTACCACACCATAAATTACAGTTAGGTTACCACACCATAAATTACAGTTAGGTTACCACACCATAAATTACAGTTAGGTTACCACACCATAAATTACAGATAGGTTACCACACCATAAATTACAGTTAGGTTACCACACCATAAATTACAGTTAGGTTACCACACCATAAATTACAGTTAGGTTACCACACCATAAATTACAGATAGGTTACCACACCATAAATTACAGATAGGTTACCACACCATAAATTACAGATAGGTTACCACACCATAAATTACAGTTAGGTTACCACACCATAAATTACAGTTAGGTTACCACACCATAAATTACAGTTAGGTTACCACACCATAAATTACAGTTAGGTTACCACACCATAAATTACAGTTAGGTTACCACACCATAAATTACAGTTAGGTTACCATACCATAAATTACAGATAGGTTACCATACCATAAATTACAGATAGGTTACCACACCATAAATTACAGATAGGTTACCACACCATAAATTACAGATAGGTTACCACACCATAAATTACAGATAGGTTACCACACCATAAATTACAGTTAGGTTACCACACCATAAATTACAGATAGGTTACCATACCATAAATTAGAGTCAGGTTACCACACCATACGCTGAGATGTATAAAAACACAGAAATTCTTCAGCTCCTCTCCACCCAACTACAGAGACAGGCCTGGCTCGTTATTCCCCTGTGCTGAACTAATACCTCTCTGCCCTAAGCCAGGAGATGCCCTCTACAGTGAACTACAGCACTGAGACTGTATCATGAATAATACATGAGATACAGCAGTCTGCTTGTATTGTTGGTCAAAGAAAGATACCTCTACATTTCCCTTAGGTGTTAAAATAAAAATGAAAAACCCTAAGAAATGTCATAGCTTTCCTTCATGTTGTCATATCGTGCTGCATGTTTTTTTTCTTCTGTTTACCGGATCAGGGTTGTGCCTTGTTGTAATGCTATGATAAGAATATGTCTTCTTACCTTGTGTAGCCAGAATGTACTATGATCCTCAGCACTTTGATATAATAGTATATTGATGATGAGTTGTGTGTGGTCTAGGAGTCACATAGGCTCATTCCTGTCATGTCAAATTCATGAAAAAAAACTCATGGGGTTTAGAATGGTATAAAACTCTCTGCAAGGCTCACTGGTAGCTCACATGTACAATTTAGGCGCAGCACTTCTTACATACTGTATCTCTATCTGTTTCAGTCCATGGGTTGGGATCAGTGGAGGGGATTCTCAGTCACTGGTTATAGGTCACAGTGGAGGGGATTCTCAGTCACTGGTTATAGGTCACAGTGGAGGGGATTCTCACTCATTGATTATAGGTCACACCGGAGGGGATTCTCAGTCATTGATTATAGGTCACAGTGAATGGAGATTCTAAGTCATTGATTATAGGTCACAGTGGAGGGGATTCTAAGTCATTGATTATAGGTCACAGTGGAGGGGATTCTCAGTCATTGATTATAGGTCACAGTGGAGGGGATTCTCAGTCATTGATTATAGGTCACAGTGAATGGAGATTCTAAGTCATTGATTATAGGTCACAGTGGAGGGGATTCTCAGTCATTGATTATAGGTCACAGTGAATGGAGACTCTAAGTCATTGATTATAGGTCACAGTGAATGGAGATTCTACGTCATTGATTATAGGTCACGGTGAATGGAAATTCTAAGTCACTGATTATAGGTCACAGTGAATGGAGACTCTACGTCATTGATTATAGGTCACAGTGGAGGGGATTCTCAGTCATTGATTATAGGTCACAGTGAATGGAGATTCTAAGTCATTGATTATAGGTCACAGTGAATGGAGATTCTAAGTCATTGATTATAGGTCACAGTGAATGGAGATTCTAAGTCATTGATTATAGGTCACAGTGAATGGAGATTCTAAGTAATTGATTATAGGTCACAGTGAAGGCTCCATCTCATCCTGTGAGCTACAGTATGGATTTGACTCTGATTGCTGATATCAGAGGAAGCTGGACCTGCTGAACCCTGTTGACATAAGGAACAACAAGGTATTTAGCCCAGTTAACATGAGGAATAACAACGTATGTAGCCCTGCTGAACCCTGCTGACATGAGCAATAACAAGCTATGTATCCCTGCTGAAACCTGCAGACATAAGGAACAACACAGTATGTAGCCCTGCTGAAACCTGCAGACATAAGGAATAACACAGTATGTAGCCCTGCTGAAACCTGCAGACATAAGGAATAACACAGTATGTAGCCCTGCTGAAACCTGATGACATAAGGAATAACAAGGCATGTAGCCCTGCTTGCATAAGGAATAACAAGGTATGTAGCCCTGCTGAACCCTGCTGACATAAGGAATAACAAGGTATGTAGCCCAGCTGAACCCTGCAGACATAAGGAATAACAAGGTATGTAGCCCAGCTGACATAAGGAATAACAAGGTATGTAGCCCTGCTGACATAAGGAATAACAAGGTATGTAGCCCTGCTGAACCCTGCTGACATAAGGAATAACAAGGTATGTAGCGCTGCTGACATAAGGAATAACAAGTTATGTAGCCCTGCTGAACCCTGCTGACATAAGGAATAACAAGGTATGTAGCGCTGCTGACATAAGGAATAACAAGTTATGTAGCCCTGCTGAACCCTGCAGACATAAGGAATAACAAGGTATGTAGCCCAGCTGACATAAGGAATAACAAGGTATGTAGCCCTGCTGACATAAGGAATAACAAGGTATGTATCCCTGCTGAACCCTGCTGACATAAGGAATAACAAGGTATGTAGCGCTGCTGACATAAGGAATAACAAGTTATGTAGCCCTGCTGAACCCTGCTGACATAAGGAATAACAAGGTATGTAGCGCTGCTGACATAAGGAATAACAAGTTATGTAGCCCTGCTGAACCCTGCAGACATAAGGAATAACAAGGTATGTAGCCCAGCTGACATAAGGAATAACAAGGTATGTAGCCCAGCTGACATAAGGAATAACAAGGTATGTAGCCCAGCTGACATAAGGAAAAACAAGGTATGTAGCCCAGCTGACATAAGGAATAACAAGGTATGTAGCCCTGCTGAACCCTGCTGGCATAAGGAATAACAAAGTATGTAGCCCTGCTGACATAAGGAATAACAAAGTTTGTAGCCCAGCTGACATAAGGAATAACAAGGTATGTAGCCCAGCTGACATAAGGAAAAACAAGGTATGTAGCCCAGCTGACATAAGGAAAAACAAGGTATGTAGCCCAGCTGACATAAGGAATAACAAGGTATGTGGCCCTGCTGAACCCTGCAGACATAAGGAATAACAAGGTATGTAGCCCAGCTGACATAAGGAATAACAAGGTATTTGCGGCCTCTATCTATTACCCTGAGAAGCAACATCCTGTCCATTAAACTCCATTGGATTTCAACCTTGAATGGAAATGAGGTGTGGCTACGAGTATTAGTGGTTAAATACTTTAGTGCATAATGGTAATACTGAGCTACATGTACAATACTACTGAGCTAACACACAGTGGAGGTTAGTGAATCCTTTTACTCATTTTACTTTGGGGTTTTGTTGAAGTACCATCCAGCACTTATCTTTCAGTTCATCACAGTACATATTGCTCTGTTTGTCAGTGTTTTAACAGAGACTCCACTAACAAACGAGTTAACCACTGCACAGTAATAAAGTGAATTGGCCTCCCATGGCACAGAGGACTGAACTCACTGATATGGCTACCAACCACAGTTTGAATCACCTAATGGTCTGTAGCTTTTCCCCCACTATGCAATAATGAACTTCCCTTCCCCTGTGTAGAAATCCTGCAGCCATAAGGATGCCCAAAGTAGTACCAGTGAAATGAAATACAGCTGCCATCAGCCTCCCCATTTCTGTACCAGTGAACAGGAATCTATCAGCCATAAGCCTCTCCATAGTAGTTATGGTGAATAGGAATACTGTCAGCGGCTTTCAATCTACAGGTCACACTTTAGGAAGGTTTTTGCATTGGTTTCAACAGAGCACTTCACCTCCTACCTCGTAAAAAAAAATGTCAACATTGGTCAATGACTATGGTGTGAGTGATGTCTATCCAGCCACTATCAGGTTCCCTATAGCAGTACCAGTGAATAGGAATCCTGTCATTAGCTCTCTGTCAAGGTGATAATTGGCGAGGTCAGCTGCAGTTGACATGTACTTGTCCTGCTAAATGCTATCAAACAGATCTGAACAGCCCAGAGGGAGGAGAGGAGACGGGCTCCTAGTGAGCTGACCGGGAACCTGCCTGCCAGGCCACTGTAAAATAGCACGCTTGCTGAAACAGTAACCGCCTCGTCCACACTTCCAATCTACCTCTAGACTGTAAGGAGTAGATAGAGTTTAGCTGTAGCTAGATACTTATGATTCAGACATGTACTGTAGTTGATTCATACTGCTACATAACAGTTAATGTAAGACATTCTCATTTGCTGTTGTAGCTACACGAGTTGGAGGAAGATGTGACATATATAGTATAGTACTTGGATTCACACTGGATGTGTATTATGTCACATACGTATAGAAATATGAAACCCGAGGCTCGGCCTTATGGGATATTGAGCATGTTAGAGACGTTATGACGGCAGCGTTGAGTGGTTATTTTCCTCTTTCCTCCTCTGTCTATATTGTTCTAAGGCCACCTCAGCCCATCTGGATTGCCCTGGGGGCAGAACTAACAGATGCAGCAAACAGGAAGTCCATCTCAACCAGAGAAAATCATACAGCTACTTGATGAGTCATCAAGCAAACAGAAGCTTTTGTAGGGCATTATTTTTGCATAATATATGTAAATATTTGTCCCTGATAAATACTAATTTCCCCTTGTAGAACAATGTGCTGAGATTAATTTAACACGGTTTTGCAAATCCTTTCTGAATTATGCTATCTTGGTTCTAGCCCATGCAGCAAGGCAATATATCTTAATCTAGTTCAATGATTTTCCCACAATCCTTTGCGTTATAGGGAAATGAATAAATCATGCATGAATTGATCATTCGACCATAAACAGTGGAATCCATATGTTGCCTAAAGGCCTATAGGTCTGTATCGTTGTGGGGGGTCCACTATAGGACGTCACCAACATGTCTCCACATAATACTGTATGTGTACTTGTATCTGTTCAGTAGTCATTTGTCAGTTTGTATTATCGTGCCTTGTTAAAAATATCTAGTTATTTCAACTAAATATTAATAAAGACATGCTCCGGTACTTTGGAGACTAAGAAAGTATTTTTTTAAACCTCCCACTTTGAGCTGGATGTGTGTTGTTCATACATATATTATCTATGAGCAAAATTGCTGTCTTACCTCAGTAAGCCAGGAAATCCTAGTTTGAAAGTGAATTGAGTTCTAGCCAATAAGCTTCAGCTCCTCACATTTGAGTGACAGCTAGCAAAAGGTCTGCCCAGTGTTATCCAATGAGGTGAACACAGCAGAGAGAGAGGGAAGGAAAAGGGAAAACCTAGTCAGTTGTACAACTGAATGCATTCAACCGAAATGTGTCTTCCGCGTTTAACCCAACCTCTCTAAATCAGCACCGGGGAGCAGTTGTTGTTGGGGTTTAACGGCTTTGCTCAAGGGCAGAACAGCAGATTTTTCCACCTTGCCGGCTCTGGGATTCGAACCAGGAACTTTTCGGTTACTGGCCCAATGGTCTTAATACATGCGTGACGTAGTACGCAATTTCCAGGGGACCACTTTTGGCTGGTGAGTGATACTTTCCAGAACTACTGGCTAAAAGGTACACAAAAGTACAGGATCATCTCTTTAATTAATAATTAACTGGTTCCACAGCCTTTTTTTGCTTTACTCAACTTCTCAGTCAAATTGTTACTTGAACTTGACATTTTTAGTTGCCCCAAACTTGAAAAAAACTTTGGCAAAAATTCAGTCAATGTAAAAATGATGCGTTTGCTAAAATTGTCTCATATGTTCATTCAACTACAAATGATTATTTGGGAATCTTACCTAAACAAAAGGCTGTGGAACTAGTTACACACACTGCACATAAAATACAACGTTTTCAACTTACATATTTGACACACGATTACATTGCGCATGTTCATTTATACAGTAATTAATATTCAACATGTCCTCATCTGGGATTAGAACTCACAATCTCTTGGTTTATAGCATTCCAATGTTCCTGTTACACCTCCACGTCTCTGTTCCTGTTACACCTCCACGTCTCTGTTCCTGTTACACCTCCACGTCTCTGTTCCTGCTACACCTCCACGTCTCTGTTCCTGCTACACCTCCACGTCTCTGTTCCTGTTACACCTCCACGTCTCTGCTACACCTCCACGTCTCTGTTCCTGCTACACCTCCACGTCTCTGTTACACCTCCACGTCTCTGCTACATCTCCACGTCTCTGTTCCTGCTTCACCTCCACGTCTCTGTTACACCTCCACGTCTCTGTTCCTGCTTCACCTCCACGTCTCTGTTACACCTCCACGTCTCTGTTCCTGCTACACCTCCACGTCTCTGTTCCTGCTACACCTCCACGTCTCTGTTCCTGTTACACCTCCACGTCTCTGTTACACCTCCACGTCTCTGTTCCTGCTTCACCTCCACGTCTCTGTTCCTGCTTCACCTCCACGTCTCTGTTCCTGCTACACCTCCACGTCTCTGTTCCTGTTACACCTCCACGTCTCTGTTCCTGCTTCACCTCCACGTCTCTGTTCCTGCTACACCTCCACGTCTCTGTTCCTGTTACACCTCCACGTCTCTGTTCCTGCTTCACCTCCACGTCTCTGTTCCTGTTACACCTCCACGTCTCTGTTCCTGCCACACCTCCACGTCTCTGTTCCTGTTACACCTCCACGTCTCTGTTCCTGCTTCACCTCCACGTCTCTGTTCCTGCTTCACCTCCATGTCTCTGTTCCTGCTTCACCTCCACGTCTCTGTTCCTGCTACACCTCCACGTCTCTGTTCCTGCTTCACCTCCACGTCTCTGTTCCTGCTTCACCTCCACGTCTCTGTTACACCTCCACGTCTCTGTTAATAACTGATTTCATCTGTATTGCTACAATTTGCTCTTCAAAGTAAATCTCAGTTCTGCTAACAGTACACTCATTAAAAACATGTATTTATGATTTATTAAGGAGTAACAGTAAAACAGAGTAACATGCCCTACCAACATTAGACAATTATGCAAAAAAAATACTAAAATTGCTTAAATAAGTCAATGAAATCAATGATGAGAGAAATGTCAGATTAACTGATAATTGACACGCTGACATGGTGGTGTAGCAGAAAGATCGGAAGGCCATCATCCTCCAAGAGATTGTGAGTTCAAATCCCAGTTGAGGACATGTTGAATAATAATTACAGTAATAATGAACACTGCGCAATCTAATCACGTATGTCAATGTGTCTGAAATATCTAAGTTTAAAACATTGTATGTTAATAACACTGTGTGTAACCAGTTGCGCAGCTGGTTTATCTTCTCTCCTGCCCAGTTCCATCAGAACCCGGGCGGTGATGTCATAGTTGTTGGGAGGGAGTGCTAATTACAGTGAGTGCTTTGTTCTGCATTCCTTTAGTGATCTGTGTGCCTCGCTCTGTCTCGCTGTTCTTGACATTCACATCAATAGCAGTTTGAGGATGATGTCTTCCCTGCAGCACCAACATCACATCTCAAACCACCATGCACCTTCCCTTCCTGAATGATTAGAAATTCTACTACTATTTGTGATGAATGCGAGGGCTACGTATAGTGAAAGGTCAGAGATGTAGAAATCTTGGCAGATATAAAACTGTAAGCAGTATCATTAGGCTAAGACAGAAGCTACATCTGCTGTAAGATTCTGTCTACATTATAATTTAAATCCCTTTATTAAGACATTACATTTACATTTACATTTAAGTCATTTAGCAGATGCTCTTATCCAGAGCGACTTACAAATTGGTGCATTCACCTTATGATATCCAGTGGAACAACCACTTTACAATAGTGCATCTAAATCTTTTAGGGGGGGGGGGGGTTCACCACATCTTCCACTTGTCATGACATAAGCACATATTAGTTTATAACCCTTGGCACATGTAGACCGCTACTGTATACTGATCTTCCTAAAGGCTGCATAGAGGGTTCCCATAGTTTAACCACATAACATGCCTGGTCTTAAAGGAATTTAGACATCTACAGGTGTTTAATCAACATCCATATCAATGTTTTAAATATAAAAAATAAAGGAGAAATAAGATAATAAATGCACGTACGTATTGTTTAGTGTTGGCTCTCTATTCTACTTCCTCTACAAGTATTGGCAAAACAGCTTTAGGGGAAAAGGATTGGATTTCCTGGTTTATTTCCTTTTGAGATTGACTTCAGTTGTGAGCCTCCCCTCACCCTGTCATAGATCGTGCTGCAGAGTGATAAATTACACCCCGAGATTAAAGCAATTTACTGTACGCAACGGAACAGCTTCGTCGCTGCAGACCCCCGTCTTATCAATATCAGAGACTTTGCTGTGAATTATACTTTGATCAAGGCAGCCATCTTTGTTCCCATTAGGCGCCAAGCCAAGTCTAGACTGGTGGAAAATTGTACAAGCAACTGTCTGTGTGAAAGATTGCAAACGTCAAATAGATATTTCCCCGCGAGAGAGGCAGTGTTAACAAGGGCCGGATCTGCCACACTTACATTATGTTCAGTGCTGTAGTAGAAAGAATCCAAGAGAGGAGGGAGTAAGTGAACTCGAAAAGCTCCAATAATAACTCAGTAACAAAAAAAAAGTCCTCTCACTGTCAACTGCGTTTATTTTCAGCAAACTTAACATGTGTAAATATTTGTATGAACATAACAAGATTCAAAAACTGAGACATAAACTGAACAAGTTCCACAGACATGTGACTAACAGAAATGGAATAATGTGTCTGTCACGTCCTGACCAGTAATAGAGGTTATTTGTCATTGTAGTTTGGTCAGGGCGTGGCAGGGGGATTTGTTTTATGTGTTTCGGTGTTTTTGGTTTATGTTCTATATTTTCTATTTCTATGTGTATATCTAGTTTCCTATTTCTATGTTGGGGTTTTGGCAATGACCTCCAATTAGAGACAGCTGGTTGTCGTTGTCTCTAATTGGAGGCCATATTTAGTTGGATTTGTTTTCACTTGTGTTTTGTGGGTGGTTGTTTCCAGTATAGTCTGTGCACCTTACTGGACTGTTTTCGTCATCAGTTTATTTTGTTTAAGTGTTTTCTTTAATAAAGAAAAAAGATGAGCACTTTACCAGCTGCGTTTTGGTCCAATCCTTACGACGTCCATGACAGTGTCCCTGAACAAAGGGGGGGTCAAAAGTAACAGTCAGTTTTATTTAGTGCTGCATCTCCTGCTCATGGACTGCACCAGATTTACCAGTTCTTGTTGTAAGATGTTTCCCAATTCTTCCACCAAGGCACCTGGGGGGGAATGGCCCTAGCCCTCACCCTCCGATCCAACAGGTCCCAGACGTGCTCAATGGGATTGAGATCCGGGCTCTTCGCTGGCCATGGCAGAACACTGACATTCCTGTCTTGCAGGAAATCACGCACTGAATGAGCAGTATGGCTGGTGGCATTGTCATGCTGGAGGGTCATGTCAGGATGAGCCTGCAAGAAGGGTACCACATGAGGGAGGAGGATGTCTTCCCTGTAACGCACAGCGTTGAGATTGCCTGCAATGGCAACAAGCTCAGTCCGCTGATGCTGTGAAACACCGCCCCAGACCATAACGGACCCTCCACCTCCAAATCGATTCCACTCCAGAGTGTAACGCTCATTCCTTCGACGATGAACGCGAATCCGACCATCACCCCTGGTGAGACAAAACCGCGACTCGTCAGTGAAGAGCACTTTTTGCAAGTCCTGTCTGGTCTAGCGATGGTGGGTTTGTGCCCTTAGGTGACGTTGTTGCCGGTGATTGCTGGTGAGGACCTGCCTTACAACAGGCCTACAAGCCCTCAGTCCAGCCTCTCTCAGCTTATTGCGGACAGTCTGAGCACTGATGGAGGGATTGTGTGTTCCTGGTGTAACTCGGGCAGTTGTTGTTGCCGTCCTGTACCTGTCCCGCAGGTGTGATGTTCGGATGTACCGATCGATCCTGTGCAGGTGTTGTTACACGTGGTCTGCCACTGCGAGGACAATCGGCTGTCCGTCCTGTCTCCCTGTAGCGCTGTCTTAGGCGTCTCACAGTACGGACGTTGTAATTTATTGCCCTGGCCACATCTGCAGTCCTCATGCCTCCTTGCAGCTTGCCTAAGGCACGTTCAGGCAGATGAGCAGGGACCCTGGGCATCTTTCTTTTGGTGTTTTTCAGAGTCAGTAGAAAGGACTCTTTCGTGTCCTAAGTTTTCATAACTGTGACCTTAATTGCCTACCGTTAATTGCCTACCTAAGCTGTTAGTGTCTTAATGACTGTTCCACAGGTGCATGTTCATTAACTGTTTATGGTTCATTGAACAAGCATGGGAAACAGTGTTTAAACCCTTTACAATGAATATCTGTGAAGTTATTTGGATTTTTACAAATTATCTTTGAAAGACAGGGTCCTGAAAAAGGGACATTTCTTTTTGTAAATAACACACTACAACATATGTAAATTGACAAATATGCAAACTTGTTAATCAAATCAGTCCCACTCTGCCACGTCTGTTTGAACAAATATGTTTAAGTGGATCGTTAAAAGGGGGATATTATCCTTCCAAAACAACTGGGGCTAGTCTATGGGCCCTGGTCAAAAGTAGTGCACTACCCTATGGGCCCTGGTCAAAAGTAGTGCACTACCGTATGGGTCCTGGTCAAAAGTAGTGCACTACCGTATGGACCCTGGTCAAAAGTAGTGCACTACCCTCTGGGCCCTGGTCAAAAGTAGTGCACTACCGTATGGACCCTGTTCAAAAGTAGTGCACTACCCTATGGGTCCTGGTCAAAAGTAGTGCACTACCCTATGGGTCCTGGTCAAAAGTAGTGCACTATAAAGGGAATAGGGTGCCATTTGAGATGCAGGATGGATCTGTATCCACTGGGTAGCTACAATACGTAACAATAGTCTCTCAGGGGCCTAGTTAATATATTTATAAGATGCTTAACATGGAATGACTGGTCAAGCATAACATTGTGGTCTAGAGTAACCACCATCAAATGGCATATGCTTTGTTATTCCGATTCTACGATCCTTCTGGTCACAAGAGGACTGAGCACGTAAAGTTGTACCGTTGTTATTTCATAACTATTGCAACAGTAGTGACCAATAATAATGGGTTGCATGCTGTGCACAGTAATATTCGGCAAAAACTGAGTTCTAATGGTTCCTATTAACCCAAAATAATATTTGGTGGATACTGTGGTGGTGTGCCACTGTGCTGCTGTTCTGTAGGAAATGTTATTGTTTTTCATTTAAGTGTGGCTTTGCAGAAAGGAAAGACAGACTGAGCCCCAAGGTGGTGATACTGTATTAGGGCATAGTGTTGAGTCTTCTGGAATGACACTGTGTCTGTGTACCAAACGGAACCCTATTGCCTTTATAGTGCACTACTTTAGACCAGGGTCCATAGGGTTAGGGTCCATACGGTTAGGGCTATAGGGTTAGGGTCCATACGGTTAGGGCCCATAGGGTTAGGGTCCATGGGGTTAGGGCCCATGGGGTTAGGGTCCATGGGGTTAGGGCCCATAGGGTTAGGGCCCATGGGGTTAGGGCCCATAGGGTTAGGGTCCATGGGGTTAGGGTCCATGGGGTTAGGGCCCATGGGGTTAGGGCCCATGGGGTTAGGGTCCATAGGGTTAGGGCCCATAGGGTTAGGGCCCATAGGGTTAGGGCCCATGGGGTTAGGGTCCATGGGGTTAGGGCCCATGGGGTTAGGGCCCATGGGGTTAGGGCCCATAGGGTTAGGGTCCATAGGGTTAGGGCCCATGGGGTTAGGGCCCATGGGGTTAGGGTCCATAGGGTTAGGGTCCATAGGGTTAGGGTCCACAGCATTAGGGTCCACGGGGTTAGGGTCCATAGGGTTAGGGCCCATAGGGTTAGGGTCCATAGGGTTAGGGCCCATAGGGTTAGGGCTATAGGGTTTGGGCCAATAGGGTTAGGGTCCATACGGTTAGGGTCCATGGGGTTAGGGCCCATAGGGACAGGGTCCATAAGGTTAGGGTCCAGAGGGTTAGGGCCCATACGGTTAGGGTCCATAGGGTCCATAAGGTTAGGGTCCATGGGGTTAGGGCCCATAGGGACAGGGTCCATAAGGTTAGGGTCCATAGGGTTAGGGTCCATGGGGTTAGGGTCCAGAGGGTTAGGGCCCATACGGTTAGGGTCCATAGGGATAGGGCTATAGGGATAGGGTCCACAGCATTAGGGTCCACGGGGTTAGGGTCCATAGGGTTAGGGCTATAGGGTTTGGGCCAATAGGGTTAGGGTCCATAGGGTTAGGGCTATAGGGTTTGGGCCAATAGGGTTAGGGCTATAGGGTTTGGGCCAATAGGGTTAGGGTCCATAGGGTTAGGGTCCATAAGGTTAGGGCCCATAGGGTTAGGGTCCATAGGGTTAGGGTCCATAGGGTCCATAGGGTTAGGGTCCATGGGGTTAGGGCCCATAGGGACAGGGTCCATAAGGTTAGGGTCCATAGGGTTAGGGTCCATACGGTTAGGGTCCATAGGGTCCATGGGGTTAGGGTCCATGGGGTTAGGGCCCATAGGGTTAGGGTCCATAGGGTTAGGTTCCATGGGTCCATAGGGTTAGGGTCCATGGGTCCATAGGGTTAGGGCCCATAGGGTTAGGGTCCATAGGGTTAGGGTCCATAGGGTTAGGTTTCATGGGTCCATAGGGTTAGGGTCCATAGGGTTAGGGTCCATAGGGTTAGGGTCCATAGGGGTAGGGCCCATAGGGTTAGGGTCCATGGGTCCATAGGGTTAGGGTCCATAGGGTTAGGGTCCATAGGGTTAGGGCCCATAGGGTTAAGACCCATAGGGTTAAGACCCATAGGGTTAGGGCCCATGGGGTTAGGGTCCAATTCGTTAGTATCTTGGCCAAAATATGCCTTGCAGATACAACTTTGCACTCAGCGTCTTTTTCCGTCCCTTGCCTGTTACCAAGGAAACGACTCCTCGCAAAAGAAAGCTGCTCCATAGATAAAATAGCTACTGTATCCTACTGTACTCACTTAATATAGACTTCCCATAAAGAATAATGTTTTCAACAATATTGAATGGATTTAGGTCAAATGCAAAAATGTATTATACATTTCTATGTCAGATAATCAAGTCATACAACAGATGAGAATATATTCAGACAGCACAACTTCAGAAAATTCACTTTACATTTTAGATTGTTTTACAATTCAATAGTACCTCTACAGAGCCTGAATCAGTCACTAGATAGAATTCAAATATAGCTGAGCTAGCCTGGTCATTGAGTGTTAATATAGTCCTACAGAGGTAGGATCTTATTTTGAACAAGTTTGTTAAAAACTGAAAATAATAAACAGGAAAATGTGAATTATTACATGGATTCTAATTAATGGACACTGTTAAAGGGGTTTATTCATTTTTCTTAAGGGAAAATCAAGTCTGAAATAACAAAGTGGAAACTCTTTTTAACCCTCTAATACACTACAAGTTCTACTTTCCTGCATTGCAGAAAAGTTATCCTGCAACAAGGTTGTCAAATGAAGACCCTACATCTGTAGAGGTGACAGTGTTACTATGCCTCCTATAGGTGATAGTGTTATTATACCCCCTATAGGTGATAGTGTTATTATACCCCCTATAAGTGATAGTGTTATTATACCTCCTATAGGTGATAGTGTTATTATACCTCCTATAGGTGATCATTTTAACCCCCTATAGGTGATAGTGTTATTATACCTCCTATAGGTGATAGTGTTATTATACCTCCTATAGCTGATAGTGTTATTATACCTCCTATAGGTGATAGTGTTATTATACCTCCTATAGGTGATAGTGTTATTATACCTCCTATAGGTGATAGTGTTATTATACCTCCTATAGGTGATAGTGTTATTATACCCCCTATAGGTGATAGTGTTATTATACCTCCTATAGGTGATAGTGTTATTATACCCCCTATAGGTGATAGTGTTATTATACCCCCTATAGGTGATAGTGTTATTATACCTCCTATAGGTGATAGTGTTATTATACCTCCTATAGGTGATAGTGTTATTATACCTCCTATAGGTGATAGTGTTATTATACCTCCTATAGGTGATATTGTTATTATACCTCCTATAGATGATAGTGTTATTATACCCCCTATAGGTGATAGTGTTATTATACCCCCTATAGGTGATAGTGTTATTATACCTCCTATAGGTGATAGTGTTATTATACCCCCTATAGGTGATAGAGTTATTATACCTCCTATAGGTGATAGTGTTATTATACCCCCTATAGGTGATAGTGTTATTATACCTCCTATAGGTGATCATTTTAACCCCCTATAGGTGATAGTGTTATTATACCTCCTATAGGTGATAGTGTTATTATACCTCCTATAGGTGATAGTGTTATTATACCTCCTATAGGTGATAGTGTTATTATACCCCCTATAGGTGATAGTGTTATTATACCTCCTATAGGTGATAGTGTTATTATATCTCCTATAGGTGATAGTGTTATTATACCTCCTATAGGTGATAGTGTTATTATACCTCCTATAGGTGATAGTGTTATTATACCCCCTAAAGGTGATAGTGTTATTATACCCCCTATAGGTGATAGTGTTATTATACCTCCTATAGGTGATAGTGTTATTATACCTCCTATAGGTGATAGTGTTATTATACCTCCTATAGGTGATAGTGTTATTATACCCCCTATAGGTGATAGTGTTATTATACCTCCTATAGGTGATATTGTTATTATACCTCCTATAGGTGATAGTGTTATTATACCTCCTATAGGTGATAGTGTTATTATACCTCCTATAGGTGATAGTGTTATTATACCCCCTAAAGGTGATAGTTTTATTATACCTCCTATAGGTGATAGTGTTATTATACCTCCTATAGGTGATAGTGTTATTATACCTCCTATAGGTGATAGTGTTATTATACCCCCTATAGGTGATAGTGTTATTATACCCCCTATAGGTGATAGTGTTATTATACCTCCTATAGGTGATAGTGTTATTATACCCCCTATAGGTGATAGTGTTATTATACCCCCTATAGGTGATAGTGTTATTATACCTCCTATAGGTGATAGTGTTATTATACCTCCTATAGGTGACAGTGTTATTATATCTCCTATAGGTGATAGTGTTATTATACCTCCTATAGGTGATCATTTTAACCCCCTATAGGTGATAGTGTTATTATATATCCTATAGGTGATAGTGTTATTATACCTCCTATAGGTGATAGTGTTATTATACCTCCTATAGGTGATAGTGTTATTATACCTCCTATAGGTGATAGTGTTATTATACCCCCTATAGGTGATAGTGTTATTATATCTCCTATAGGTGATAGTGTTATTATACCTCCTATAGATGATAGTGTTATTATATCTCCTATAGGTGATCATTTTAACCTCCTATAGGTGATAGTGTTATTATACCTCCTATAGGTGATAGTGTTATTATATCTCCTATAGGTGATAGTGTTATTATACCTCCTATAGGTGATAGTGTTATTATATCTCCTATAGGTGATAGTGTTATTATACCTCCTATAGGTGATAGTGTTATTATACCTCCTATAGGTGATAGTGTTATTATACCTCCTATAGGTGATAGTGTTATTATACCCCCTATAGGTGATAGTTTTATTATACCTCCTATAGGTGATAGTGTTATTATACCTCCTATAGGTGATAGTGTTATTATACCCCCTATAGGTGATAGTGTTATTATACCCCCTATAGGTGATAGTGTTATTATACCTCCTATAGGTGATAGTGTTATTATACCTCCTATAGGTGACAGTGTTATTATATCTCCTATAGGTGATAGTGTTATTATACCTCCTATAGGTGATCATTTTAACCCCCTATAGGTGATAGTGTTATTATACCCCCTATAGGTGATAGTGTTATTATACCTCCTTTAGGTGATCATTTTAACCCCCTATAGGTGATAGTGTTATTATATATCCTATAGGTGATAGTGTTATTATACCTCCTATAGGTGATAGTGTTATTATACCTCCTATAGGTGATAGTGTTATTATACCTCCTATAGGTGATAGTGTTATTATACCCCCTATAGGTGATAGTGTTATTATACCTCCTATAGGTGATCATTTTAACCCCCTATAGGTGATAGTGTTATTATACCTCCTATAGGTGATAGTGTTATTATACCTCCTATAGCTGATAGTGTTATTATACCTCCTATAGGTGATAGTGTTATTATACCTCCTATAGGTGATAGTGTTATTATACCTCCTATAGGTGATAGTGTTATTATACCTCCTATAGGTGATAGTGTTATTATACCCCCTATAGGTGATAGTGTTATTATACCCCCTATAGGTGATAGTGTTATTATACCCCCTATAGGTGATAGTGTTATTATACCCCCTATAGGTGATAGTGTTATTATACCTCCTATAGGTGATAGTGTTATTATACCTCCTATAGGTGATAGTGTTATTATACCTCCTATAGGTGATAGTGTTATTATATCTCCTATAGATGATAGTGTTATTATACCCCCTATAGGTGATAGTGTTATTATACCCCCTATAGGTGATAGTGTTATTATACCTCCTATAGGTGATAGTGTTATTATACCCCCTATAGGTGATAGTGTTATTATACCTCCTATAGGTGATAGTGTTATTATACCCCTTATAGGTGATAGTGTTATTATACCTCCTATAGGTGATAGTGTTATTATACCTCCTATAGGTGATAGTGTTATTATACCCCCTATAGGTGATAGTGTTATTATACCTCCTATAGGTGATCATTTTAACCCCCTATAGGTGATAGTGTTATTATACCTCCTATAGGTGATAGTGTTATTATACCTCCTATAGGTGATAGTGTTATTATACCTCCTATAGGTGATAGTGTTATTATACCCCCTATAGGTGATAGTGTTATTATACCTCCTATAGGTGATAGTGTTATTATACCCCCTATAGGTGATAGTGTTATTATACCTCCTATAGGTGATATTGTTATTATACCTTTTATAGGTGATAGTGTTATTATACCTCCTATAGGTGATAGTGTTATTATACCTCCTATAGGTGATAGTGTTATTATACCCCCTATAGGTGATAGTTTTATTATACCTCCTATAGGTGATAGTGTTATTATACCTCCTATAGGTGATAGTGTTATTATACCTCCTATAGGTGATAGTGTTATTATACCCCCTATAGGTGATAGTGTTATTATACCCCCTATAGGTGATAGTGTTATTATACCTCCTATAGGTGATAGTGTTATTATACCCCCTATAGGTGATAGTGTTATTATACCCCCTATAGGTGATAGTGTTATTATACCTCCTATAGGTGATAGTGTTATTATACCTCCTATAGGTGACAGTGTTATTATATCTCCTATAGGTGATAGTGTTATTATACCTCCTATAGGTGATCATTTTAACCCCCTATAGGTGATAGTGTTATTATATATCCTATAGGTGATAGTGTTATTATACCTCCTATAGGTGATAGTGTTATTATACCTCCTATAGGTGATAGTGTTATTATACCTCCTATAGGTGATAGTGTTATTATACCCCCTATAGGTGATAGTGTTATTATATCTCCTATAGGTGATAGTGTTATTATACCTCCTATAGATGATAGTGTTATTATATCTCCTATAGGTGATCATTTTAACCTCCTATAGGTGATAGTGTTATTATACCTCCTATAGGTGATAGTGTTATTATATCTCCTATAGGTGATAGTGTTATTATACCTCCTATAGGTGATAGTGTTATTATACCTCCTATAGGTGATAGTGTTATTATACCTCCTATAGGTGATAGTGTTATTATACCCCCTATAGGTGATAGTGTTATTATACCTCCTATAGGTGATAGTGTTATTATACCCCCTATAGGTGATAGTTTTATTATACCTCCTATAGGTGATAGTGTTATTATACCTCCTATAGGTGATAGTGTTATTATACCTCCTATAGGTGATAGTGTTATTATACCCCCTATAGGTGATAGTGTTATTATACCCCCTATAGGTGATAGTGTTATTATACCTTCTATAGGTGATAGTGTTATTATACCCCCTATAGGTGATAGTGTTATTATACCCCCTATAGGTGATAGTGTTATTATACCTCCTATAGGTGATAGTGTTATTATACCTCCTATAGGTGACAGTGTTATTATATCTCCTATAGGTGATAGTGTTATTATACCTCCTATAGGTGATCATTTTAACCCCCTATAGGTGATAGTGTTATTATACCCCCTATAGGTGATAGTGTTATTATACCCCCTATAGGTGATCATTTTAACCCCCTATAGGTGATAGTGTTATTATATATCCTATAGGTGATAGTGTTATTATACCTCCTATAGGTGATAGTGTTATTATACCTCCTATAGGTGATAGTGTTATTATACCTCCTATAGGTGATAGTGTTATTATACCTCCTATAGGTGATAGTGTTATTATACCCCCTATAGGTGATAGTGTTATTATATCTCCTATAGGTGATAGTGTTATTATACCTCCTATAGATGATAGTGTTATTATATCTCCTATAGGTGATCATTTTAACCTCCTATAGGTGATAGTGTTATTATACCTCCTATAGGTGATAGTGTTATTATATCTCCTATAGGTGATAGTGTTATTATATCTCCTATAGGTGATAGTGTTATTATATCTCCTATAGGTGATAGTGTTATTATACCTCCTATAGGTGATAGTGTTATTATACCTCCTATAGGTGATAGTGTTATTATATCTCCTATAGGTGATAGTGTTATTATACCTCCTATAGGTGATAGTGTTATTATACCTCCTGTAGGTGATATTGTTATTATACCTCCTATAGGTGATAGTGTTATTATACCTCCTATAGGTGATAGTGTTATTATACCCCCTATAGGTGATAGTGTTATTATACCTCCTATAGGTGATAGTGTTATTATACCCCCTATAGGTGATCATTTTAACCCCCTATAGGTGATAGTGTTATTATATATCCTATAGGTGATAGTGTTATTATACCTCCTATAGGTGATAGTGTTATTATACCTCCTATAGGTGATAGTGTTATTATACCTCCTATAGGTGATAGTGTTATTATACCTCCTATAGGTGATAGTGTTATTATACCCCCTATAGGTGATAGTGTTATTATATCTCCTATAGGTGATAGTGTTATTATACCTCCTATAGATGATAGTGTTATTATATCTCCTATAGGTGATCATTTTAACCTCCTATAGGTGATAGTGTTATTATACCTCCTATAGGTGATAGTGTTATTATATCTCCTATAGGTGATAGTGTTATTATATCTCCTATAGGTGATAGTGTTATTATATCTCCTATAGGTGATAGTGTTATTATACCTCCTATAGGTGATAGTGTTATTATACCTCCTATAGGTGATAGTGTTATTATACCCCCTATAGGTGATAGTGTTATTATACCTCCTATAGGTGATAGTGTTATTATACCCCCTATAGGTAATAGTGTTATTATACCCCCTATAGGTAATAGTGTTATTATACCTCCTATAGGTAATAGTGTTATTATACCTCCTATAGGTGATAGTGTTATTATACCTCCTATAGGTGATAGTGTTATTATACCCCCTATAGGTGATCATTTTAACCCCCTATAGGTGATAGTAGTACAATGATTGGGTCTGGGTTACAGATTACAGACTGTACATTTTGCATGGTTGAACTGTTGCCACTGCCTCAGGAACAACTTATAGCAGGTGCTGTATTTAGGTGGCTTGTTTGGCTGGAGCTCAGACCACTTGGTAATTATATTAGCCACAGCTAGTGGGGCTAAGGTGACATACGGAACATTTTACAGTAGCAATGTGGTGGTGGCATCTCTTAATCACACAACATCAACTGGTTTTAAATACGGTAATCCTTTTTTGTAGTACAGTCTTGTGAAGTATTATGTGACCTTAAAAAGTGCATGTTATAATTTTTTTTAAATCATTGTAATGTTTGTTGTAAGAGCTTACACTATTACCAGTCACACTCACAATGCATTACTCAGAAACCAAGGATGAAAACCATATCATGTTTACGAAAAGAAACCAATACTCCAGGAATCTGGAGTATCTGTCACGACCTGACCCTAGTAAGATGTCATTATCTATAGTAGAGTAGGGCAGGGAGTGACAGGGGGGTTGTTCTATGTTTTCTATTTCTATGTTTAAGTTCTAGTTTGTCTATTTCTATGTTGGGATTGTTTGGGGTTGATCTCTAATTGGAGGCAGCTGATCCTCATTGCCTCTGATTAGAGATCATATTTAAGTAGGGGTTTTTCTCTTCCTGTTTGTTGGTTATCATCTTTTGAGTAGTGTGTTTTCCTCTCTTTGCGTCACGGTTTGTTGTTTTTGTGTTTTCAAGTATTTATGTGTATTGCATTCAGTTTCACGTTTAATAAATATGTGGAACTACGAACACGCTGCATTTTGGTCCGCTCCTTCGAACATCCGTGACAGTATCCTTCAGGGGGTTCTTCAAATTATAACTGTGGGGGAACCTCTATAAGTTCTTCAAATAACCCTTTTTATAGGATCCTCAAATAAATAACTTATTAATACGCAGAACAATAACAACAATAACACAATATTTTAGTTCTCAGTGTTTATTATGATTTTAGTGGCAAAGCAGAATAAAAATATCCAAATATGAGGCAAACTCCTCATAGAGCCCCAAGTCCAGTCCTCTGGCGTGTTGATGTTAATGTTTTGATGTTAATGTGTTAATGTTCTCTGTATGCATAGCCAGAATGATTTTTCAGTGCATTGTGATCGAACAGGTTTCCTGTTATATTCATCAGAGGTATAGGGAGGGTGAAGTCTGTGAATCCCCAAAATAGTAATTATACAGATTTTTTACAACAGTATTCATACCTTGGTTTTTGTGGTAAATATGAATTTCAAAAAGTGTTTTGATAATGGTTTTCAGACACATACCTTTTCCATAATGTAGAGGCCTATGGGATATTCACTGATGAGGTAAGGGAGGAGGATGGTACATGTGATCTGCATAACATACCAATACCAATTAACATACCTTTGTAGGCCTCCTCATCTGTATACCTGCAGACACAGACACAAAAGTGAGCAGTTCAGTCATCTGCACCCAATACAGCTAGCCTTCAGCATATTCTTATAGCCTACATATTCTCACCTCTTTGTTTACATTTGATTGATATCCATTGAATTGTGTCCGTTTTCTGTTTTAGAAAGATTTGCACAAATATGAAAAGATTGATGGTATCATCATAAAACAATATCAATTTATATCATATAAGGGACAAACCTTACCTTAAATTGAGGAGATCTTAATATTGTTCAGTTTAGTGCCTGCACCTGCTGTCCTTTCACATTCAAATCCAAATGTTTCAGTTGGGCAGTTAGGTTACTGCAAGAACCCCCACCAACTAAGGAGGTTCCTCGATGAACCCCACCTCCTATGGGGTTCTTGGAAGAACCTTTTGGTGGCAATTTTCAGTGCCGAGAACACTAAGGTTCCCTCAAAGAACTTTGAGGATCTTTGAAGAACTTTGAGGATCTTTGAAGAACTTTGAGGATCTTCTAAGAACTCTTGTTGAACCCCTAATTCTTAGAGTGTAGCAGCCGCTTTAATGTTAACAATTGAATTACCAGAACACCTCAACAGGATAGAAAAAGGAGCATGTTTGAGTACTTTCTTCATGGACAAAATCCAATAGTTAATTCAACGTGTGAATCCTTTCCCCTATCCCATCTAGGCTGTTACATCAGTATGTCATTTATTGGTAATAAAATGGAGCACAGCCTTGACCTCTTGTTAGGACAATGGTATGGTGACCAGATGACGCGTGGTCGACTGCACGCATGTTGGTTTTTGTCCACCCACGCCAGACGCGATTAGGACACAACCAGGTTGAAATATCAAAATTAACTCTGAACCAACTATATTAATTAAAGCATACTACACTGCTTGCGTCGTGTGTGCGAGCGTTACAAAATAAATGTACACCCACACTGCTCATGCGCGTCAACGAGCATCTGCTTAGCCAGGCGCTAAAATAGAACTTGGTTCTATTTGTGACGCTTGATGCGCTGCAAGTCCCGCCTCTCCCATCTCCTCAATGGTTTTTAGGAGCATATACCAACATGGTGATTGAAAGATGAACTGAGGTCCACACTCCAGTCCAGTTGGCGGTGGTAATGCACCTTAAAGTTGGTTGCCAACCGTTCTATAAAGTCCAAAGAAGAAGAAGCCTGAAGGAGGAGAGATTACTAGAAACAAACTCGGTTTACCCTTTTATCTGTGGATTAATTGTCGGACTAGAGGACCTTGTGCATTTCAGATAAAATAACAACCCAATGTTTATATCCCAGGACAAATTAACTAGAACAGCAAGCTAGCTAAATTGTCATCAATGTTTGCTTTTCGACCTGTCCCCAAATTAATATAGTTGTTTCAGAGATTGTTTTCATATTTCAACCTGTGTGTCCTGATCACGTCTGGTGTGGGTGGACAAAATCAACATGCACGCGAGCAGTCTAGTCAGCATGTAAGGTGTAAAGCACTCGAGTTACTAACTTCAGTTAGTGCTAAATACGGCTGCTAGAATCCTGACTAGAACCAAAAAATTTGATCATATTACTCCAGTGCTAGCCTCCCTACACTGGCTTCCTGTTAAGGCAAGGGCTGATTTCAAGGTTTTACTGCTAACCTACAAAGCATTACATGGGCTTGCTCCTACCTATCTTTCCGATTTGGTCCTGCCGTACATACCTACACGTACGCTACGGTCACAAGACGCAGGCCTCCTAATTGTCCCTAGAATTTCTAAGCAAACGGCTGGAGGTAGGGCTTTCTCCTATAGAGCTCCATTTTTATGGAATGGTCTGCCTACCCATGTGAGAGACGCAGACTCAGTCTCAACCTTTAAGTCTTTACTGAAGACTTATCTCTTCAGTAGGTCCTATGATTAAGTATAGTCTGGCCCAGGAGTGTGAAGGTGAACGGAAAGGCTGGAGCAACGAACCGCCCTTGCTGTCTCTGCCTTGTCGGTTCCCCTCTTCCCACTGGGATTCTCTGCCTCTAACCCTTTTACAGGGGCTGAGTCACTGGCTTACTGGTGTTCTTCCATGCCGTCCATGGGAGGGGTGCGTCACTTGAGTGGGTTGAGCCACTGACGTGGTCTTCCTGTCTGGGTTGGCGCCCCCCCCTTGGGTTGTGCCGTGGCGGAGATCTTTGTGGGCTATACTCGGCCTTGTCTTCGGACGGTAAGTTGGTGGTTGTAGATATCCCTCTAGTGGTGTGGGGGCTGTGCTTTGGCAAAGTGGGTGGGGTTATATCCTGCCTGTTTGGCCCTGTCCGGGGGTATCATCGGATGGGGCCACAGTGTCTTCTGATCCCTCCTGTCTCAGCCTCCAGTATTTATGCTGCAGTAGTTTATGTGTCGGGGGGCTAGGGTCAGTCTGTTACATCTGGAGTATTCTCTTGTCTTATCCGGTGTCCTGTGTGAATGTAAATATGCTCTCTCTAATTCTCTCTTCCTTTCTTTCTCTCGGAGGACCTGAGCCCTAAGACCATGCCTCAGGACTACCTGGCATGATGACTCCTTGCTGTCCCCAGTCCACCTGGCCATGCTGCTGCTCCAGTTTCAACTGTTCTGCCTGCGGCTACGGAACCCTGACCTGTTTCACCGGACGTGCTTGTTGCACCCTCGACAATTACTATGATTATTATTATTTGACCATGCTGGTCATTTACGAACATTTTAACATCTTGACCATGTTCTGTTATAATATCCACCCGGCACAGCCAGAAGAGGACTGGCCACCCCTCATAGCCTGGTTCCTCTCTAGGTTTCTTCCTAGGTTTTTGGCCTTTCTCAGGAGTTTTTCCTAGGGAGTTTTTCCCAGCCACCGTGCTTCTTTCACATGCATTGCTTGCTGTTTGGGGTTTTAGGCTGGGTTTCTGTACAGCACTTTGAGATTTCAGCTGATGTACGAAGGGCTATATAAATAAATTTGATTTGATTTGATTTTGATTTGAGTTGCCTGCTGGGGTGCAAGGAGAGTCACAGGTCCGCTGAAACCATTATCAACAGCGTGCCGTTTTTAAGGAATTGTTAAATTAATGTTAACTATTTGTTTGTGGTATAATCACCTCTTCAAGAGCATAGTCAGACCTACACATCTCTGATTATTCCACATTTATCTCTATCATTAGAGTTATACAGCATGTAACTGCACGCTTTATGATCAATAAACATCAGTTGATCATGTCATTTCCGATACGTGAGGGTAGCCTCACAATATCTCTCAATATTGGCCACCAATAATAGGATATTTGAGTGATATAAAATTAAAGTGAACAATACCTGACAAGTAGGAGTGGTTTTGGTTCATGTCCCATCTTTTGTGGGTTCTGCCTGTCAAGCAGCAGAAGGACCCATTTGCCATAGTACAATAAGCTGATAATATTTACGTTGCAAGCTACCGGTAGAAACTTTATACAGGTGGCTAAATATATAGTGGTTAGTAGACCTAATGTCCTTTTTTCTCCAACTAATGTAGGCCTACCTAGCAAAATTAGCTAAAATAATCCCCTTTTCAACATTATTTTTAAGTGTTTAATCCTGATTGCTGCTGACAGACATGATATAGGCTACATTGATTGAAGGACCACATAAAATTGGCTAGCTAGCTAATAACATCACGTCAATATGGCTAGCTAACTAATGACATCACGTCAATATGGCTAGCTAACTAATAACAGTTCACGTCAATATGGCTAGCTAGCTAATAACATCACGTCAATATGGCTAGCTAGCTAATAACATCACGTCAATATGGCTAGCTAACTAATAACATCACGTCAATTTGGCTAGCTAGCTAATAACATCACGTCAATATGGCTAGCTAGCTAATAACAGTTCACGTCAATATGGCTAGCTAACTAATAACATCACGTCAATATGGCTAGCTAGCTAATAACATCACGTCAATATGGCTAGCTAGCTAATAACAGTTCACGTCAATATGGCTAGCTAACTGATAACAGTTCACGTCAATATGGCTAGCTAACTAATAACAGTTCACGTCAATATGGCTAGCTAGCTAATAACAGTTCACGTCAATATGGCTAGCTAGCTAATAACAGTTCACGTCAATATGGCTAGCTAACTGATAACAGATCACGTCAATATGGCTAGCTAGCTAATAACGGTTCACGTCAATATGGCTAGTTAACTAACAACAGTTCACTTCAATATGGCTAGCTAGCTAACAACAGTTCACGTCAATATGGCTAGCTAACTAATAACAGTTCACGTCAATATGGCTAGCTAGCTAATAACAGTTCACGTCAATATGGCTAGCTAGCTAATAACAGTTCACGTCAATATGGCTAGCTAACTGATAACAGATCACGTCAATATGGCTAGCTAGCTAATAACGGTTCACGTCAATATGGCTAGTTAACTAACAACAGTTCACTTCAATATGGCTAGCTAGCTAACAACAGTTCACGTCAATATGGCTAGTTAACTAACAAAAGTTCACATCAATATGGCTAGCTAGCTAACAACAGTTCACGTCAATATGGCTAGTTAACAAGCTAACTTTCAGGGGATGAACTAGGTGGCTCATTCCAAACATTATTTGATTTGCTTGCCATCTATAGAGGGGATGATGAAAATAGTCTAACCGACAACTTTACCAGGATGAGGACTTGCCAATGTCAAGCTCTTTCCAAAAGCCTAACCTGTGATGAAGTAAGCTAAATTATGTTGTTTGCTTAGTTAGCTACCTGGCAAATTGATAGGTACCTTCAAGAATCAGAAATTACATGATCATTGATGTTTACTGATCATAAAAAACATTCAGTTACTTGCTGTATAACTCTGATGATAGAGCTAAATATGCATAAATGTTTTGCATGAAATAATCGGAAATGTGTATTTCTGACAGCTCAAAGGTGATGATATTAAAACCAAACAGTTATTTAACAATCACTTGAAAATGGCAAGTAGTCAATGGTTTTAGTGGAGCTGGGGGTCTCCTTGCTCCCCAGCAGCCAAATTGAACGTATTGTGATGTTTTATTGAAAACGACCGCGTCACCAAGCTCAGGACCCTGGGACTGATCACCTCCCTCTGCAACTGAATCTTGGACTTCCTGACGGGCCGGCCTCAGGTGATGAGAGTAGGCAACAACACCACCGCAGTGGAGGGTCAATAGCTTCAAGTTCCTTGGTGTCCACATCACTGAGTGCTTAACATGGTCCTCTCACACCAGAACAGTCATGAAGAAGGCATGGCAATGCCTCGTCTCCCTCAAGAGGCTGAAATGATTTAGCATGGCCCCTCAGATCCTTAGGAACTTTTTAAAGCTGCACCATTGAGAGCATCCTGACTGGTTGTATCACCGTCCGGTATTGCAACTGCACTGCTGTCGACCGGAAGGCCCTACAGAGGGTGGTGCGGATGGCCCAGCGCAACATTGGGGGCGAGCGCTCAGCCATCCAGAACGTACGTGCCAGGCAGTGTCTGAGAAAAGCCCCAAAAAATGCCAAAGACTCCAGTCACCAGAGACATGAGGCGCGTTGCCAGACTCTGAGCAATATTTGCTGTGTACAATAGTCTTACACTAGTCTAAATATGGCTGTATATCCACTAATAGTCCTACAGTAGACAAGATATGGCTGTTTATTAACTAATAGTCCTACACTAGTCTATATATGGCTGTTTATTAACGAATAGTCCTACACTAGTCTATATATGGCTGTATATTCACTAATAGTCCTACACTAGTCTATATATGGCTGTATATTCACTAATAGTCCTACACTAGTCTATATATGGCTGTATATTCACTAATAGTCCTACACTAGTCTAAATATGGCTGTATATCCTCTAATAGTCCTACACTAGTCTAAATATGGCTGTATATCCACTAACCATACACACCAGTGGACAATTTGATTATTTATTCCCCTGGGCCCAGCCTATGTATCACATATTCAGTAGTTGTACAGTAATTTACAGTATCGATAGGAACTCTGATACTGCCACTGTATGAATGTAGACCCACAGAGTACTAATACTGTAGAGGTCATGTCCTAATGTAGCTGACAATATGCCTGAAGTAACAGGCTAATTCAGTCTCTCTGTGAGCTGCCTCCCTCACACGCATACACACACAACCCCCCCAACCCCACACGCCACACAAACACACAAACACACAAACACACACATGCATAAACTCATGTACATACGCATGCATGCACACGCGCACGCAAACACACACACAACCTCCCCACCGCCACACACACACACACACACACACACACACACACGCACACACACAAAATGCCTCTCTCGTCATTCTCTCTCTCTCTCTCAGTCAGGGAGGGACACTTCCATTTGAGGGATGGTGCTATGCCTCTATAATGTACACCCACAGCCACTAGGTACTGAGCTAAGACCGTTCGCAGACATTTGTAATTTGTCTCAATATATATGAGACGTTTATTGACAGGCCCAGCGGTAGCTGTGACATCTCTCACCATTCCATACAGTCTAATAGATTGAGGTTCATATGCAGCGGAATGTACGCCTGTTTTTTCAAATGTATATTTTTTGGGACAGCTGTATTCTTGAACAGAATTCATTTGAACATTCAAGCATTCCGGTGGAATAGAACCCCAAAGAAGCTGACAAGCTCTCACATTGACTCTCTGAATGTGTCTTTCCCCTATGAAAACCTTCTTTTTACATTTCATTAGCTTCATGAATTACAATTCTAATAGAATTCCTTATTTCACATCTATCAGATCTCTGTTTGGGGATTGGGCTCTCAACTGGATTGGTCAGGCTAGATTACTAACCCATGCATATTTAGCCAGCACACACATCAATAATTTAATCCAGCATGCCAAAAACCCCAAAGATAAAGCACTAAACAAACTTCAGTTAGTGCTAAATACGGCTGCTAGAATCCTGACTAGAACCCAAAAAATGTGATCATATTACTCCAGTGCTAGCCTCCCTACACTGGCTTCCTGTTAAGGCAAGGGCTGATTTCAAGGTTTTACTGCTAACCTACAAAGCATTACATGGGCTTGCTCCTACCTATCTTTCCGATTTGGTCCTGCCGTACATACCTACACGTACGGTATGGTCACAAGACGCAGGCCTCCTAATTGTCCCTAGAATTTCTAAGCAAACAGCTGGAGGCAGGGCTTTCTCCTATAGAGCTCCATTTTTATGGAATGGTCTGCCTACCCATGTGAGAGACGCAGACTCAGTCTCAACCTTTAAGTCTTTACTGAAGACTCATCTCTTCAGTAGGTCCTATGATTGAGTGTAGTCTGGCCCAGGAGTGTGAAGGTGAACGGAAAGGCTCTGGAGCAACGAACCGCCCTTGCTGTCTCTGCCTGGCCGGTTTCCCTCTTCCCACTGGGATTCTCTGCCTCTAACCCTATTACAGGGGCTGAGTCACTGGCTTATTGGTGTTCTTCCATGCCGTCCCTAGGAGGAGTGCGTCACTTGAGTGGGTTGAGTCACTGACGTGGTCTTCCTGTCTGGGTTGGCGCACCCCCCTTGGGTTGTGCCGTGGCGGAGATCTTTGTGGGCTATACTCGGCCTTGTCTCAGGATGGTAAGTTGGTGGTTGAAGTTATCCCTCTAGTGGTGTGGTGGCTGTGCTTTGGCAATGTGGGTGGGGTTATATCCTGCCTGTTTGGCCCTGCCCGGGGGTATCATGGGATGGGGCCACAGTGTCTCCTGGCCCCTCCTGTCTCAGCCTCCAGTATTTATGCTGCAGTAGTTTATGTGTCGGGGGCTAGGGTCAGTCTGTTATATCTGGAGTATTTCTCCTGTCTTATCCGGTGTCCTGTGTGAATTTAAGTATGCTCTCTCTAATTCTCTCTTTCTCTCTTTCTCTCTTTCTTTCTTTCTTTCTTTCTGTCTTTCGGAGTACCTGAGCCCTAGGACCACGCCTCAGGACTACCTGGCATGATGACTCCTTGCTGTCCCCAGTCCACCTGGCTGTGTTGCTGCTCCAGTTTCAACTGTTCTGCCTGCGGCTATGGAACCCTGACCTGGTCACCGGACGTGCTACCTGTCCCAGACCTGCTGTTTTCAGCTCTCTAGAGATAGCAGGAGCGGTAGAGATACTCTCAAAGATCGGCTATGAAAAAGCCAGATGACACTTACTCTTGTGTTACTGACTTGTTGCAACCTCGACAACTACTATGATTATTATTATTTGACCATGCTGGTCATTTATGAACATTTGAACATCTTGGCCATGTCCTGTTATAATCTCCACCCGGCACAGCCAGAAGAGGACTGGCCACCCCTCATAGCCTGGTTCCTCTCTAGGTTTCTTCCTAGGTTTTGGCCTTTCTAGGGAGTTTTACCTAGCCACCGTGCTTCTACACCTGCCTTGCTTGCAGTTTGGGGTTTTAAGCTGGGTTTCTGTACAGCACTTTGAGATGTCAGCTGATGTAAGAAGGGCTATATAAATACATTTGATTTGATTTGATATTAACCTCTTAGCCTGGTCCCAGATCAGTATTAACCTCGTAGCCTGGTCTCAGATCAGTATTAACCTCCTAGCCTGGTCCCAGATCAGTATTAACCTCTTAGCCTGGTCCCAGATCAGTATTAACCTCTTAGCCTGGTCCCAGATCAGTATTAACCTCGTAGCCTGGTCCCAGATCAGTATTAACCTCTTAGCCTGGTCCCAGATCAGTATTAACCTCTTAGCCTGGTCCCAGATAAGTAATAACCTCCTAGCCTGGTCCCAGATGAGTATTAACCTCTTAGCCTGGTCCCAGATCAGTATTAACCTCTTAGCCTGGTCCCAGATCAGTATTAACCTCGTAGCCTGGTCCCAGATCAGTATTAACCTCCTAGCCTGGTCCCAGATCAGTATTAACCTCCTAGCCTGGTCCCATATCAGTATTAACCTCTTAGCCTGGTCCCAGATCAATATTAACCTCTTAGCCTGGTCCCAGATCAGTATTAACCTCATAGCCTGGTCCCAGATCAGTATTAACCTCCTAGCCTGGTCCCAGATCAGTATTAACCTCTTAGCCTGGTCCCAGATCAGTAATAATCTCCAGTATAGTACAGAGGCGATGCGAATCCTGGTCTGCTTCAAGGTGAACCAAGCCTCCAGGTTTAGTGGTTAGAATCAATCGTTATGAATTGGCTTTGTGATACTCTAGGCTTTCACTCATTTCCTTCACTATCAAACTTAACCTCCAGTAAGTCACAGAGTTCTGCAGTGAAACAGTGAGAGTCACAGGTTGTACACAGATGAAGGCTCAGTTAACTGAAGGTTAACCACTCCTGTGTTCAGAGGCCCTTACATCACGCCTCCCAACAGACCCACACAACAAATTGGAAAGTGGACAAAATGTTGCTCCACTTTCGACTCTTTTTTCAGGTTCAGGATACAGACAGGGGTGCCTGCTTATCTTAGTGTTTTACGTTTTAGCACACTAGATAACTAGGTTCCCATTTCTATGTTTTAGCTACTAGATAACTAGGTTCCCATTTCTACGTTTTAGCACACTAGATAACTAGGTTCCCATTTCTACGTTTTAGCTACTAGATAACTAGGTTCCCATTTCTACGTTTTAGCTACTAGATAACTAGGTTCCCATTTCTACGTTTTAGCTACTAGATAACTAGGTTCCCATTTCTACGTTTTAGCTACTAGATAACTAGGTTCCCATTTCTACGTTTTAGCATACTATATAATTAGGTTCCCATTTCTGCGGAGTGGTAATTTCACCATAGCTAAGCCGGTCACAGCTCCTAACTCACAACCGAATTGAGGAGTGAAGATATAGCCTACTGAATTGAGGAGTGAAGATATAGCCTACTGAATTGAGGAGTGAAGATATAGCCTACTGAATTGAGGAGTGAAGATATAGCCTACTGAATTGAGGAGTGAAGATATAGCCTACTGAATTGAGGAGTGAAGATATAGCCTACTGAATTGAGGAGTGAAGATATAGCCTACTGAATTGAGGAGTGAAGATATAGTCTACTGAATTGAGGAGTGAAGATATAGCCTACTGAATTGAGGAGTGAAGATATAGCCTACTGAATTGAGGAGTGAAGATATAGTCTACTGAATTGAGGAGTGAAGATATAGCCTACTGAATTGAGGAGTGAAGATATAGCCTACTGAATTGAGGAGTGAAGATATAGTCTACTGAATTGAGGAGTGAAAATATAGCCTACTGAATTGAGGAGTGAAGATATAGCCTACTGAATTGAGGAGTGAAGATATAGCCTACTGAATTAAGGAGTGAAGATATAGCCTATTGAATTGAGGAGTGAAAATATAGCCTACTGAATTGAGAAGTGAAGATATAGCTTACTGAATTGAGGAGTGAAGATATAGCCTATTGAATTGAGGAGTGAAGATATAGTCTACTGAATTGAGAAGTGAAGATATAGCCTACTGAATTGAGGAGTGAAGATATAGCCTACTGAATTGAGGAGTGAAAATATAGCCTACTGAATTGAGGAGTGAAGATATAGCCTACTGAATTGAGGAGTGAAGATATAGCCTACTGAATTGAGGAGTGAAGATATAGTCTACTGAATTGAGGAGTGAAGATATAGCCTACTGAATTGAGGAGTGAAGATATAGCCTACCGAATTGAGGAGTGAAGATATAGCCTATTGAATTGAGGAGTGAAGATATAGCCTACTGAATTGAGAAGTGAAGATATAGCCTACTGAATTGAGGAGTGAAGATATAGCCTACTGAATTGAGAAGTGAAGATATAGCCTACGATATTTCCCCAGTTATAGGCTGATAGACAGATTGCTGTGAACGTAGCATCAGTTTGTATTATCAAACACAAACACATTGCAGAACTGGTGAATCCTATGGTGTATATCATGGAATAAGGTGAGAGTTTGCTCCACATTTCACATAATGATGACTGTGTTTGGTCATGTGTGTTCTGTAATGTCAGCATGAACCAATGACAGCTTGTTTTCTCCCCTGTGATCGAGCTAATGAAGAAAACGGAGCGAGCAGAGTGAGCTAGGATGAACTTCCAGAAGACTGTGCACCTCTTCCCTTTATAGTGCACTACTTTGGACCAGAGAAGGGACCCTGTTCCAAAGGAGTAGACTACATAGGTAGTAGACTACATGGTTCCATTTGGGATGCAGAAACATTGCTACCCTCTGAATGTGTTATTCACTAATCTCCCTGGTATTGGCTTTCAAATAAAACAAAAACAACAACCTTTAAACAACCCCATTGAGAACAGAGCACAGCAACACAGGCCTCAGCTGCACTGTCTCTCTCTGTCTGTCTCTGTCTCTTTCTCTCTGTCTCTCTCTGTCTCTCTTTCTGTCTCTATGTCGCTCTCTGGCTCTCTTGCTCTCCCTCTGTCTATCTTTCTCTCTCCAAATCTCTCTCTCCAAATCTCTCTCTCTCTCTCTCTCTCTCTCTCTCTCTCACACACACACTCTCCCTCTCTGTCTCTCTGTCCCTCTCTCTCTCTCTCTCTCTCTCTCTCTCTCTCTCCTCTCTCTCTCTCTCTCTCTCACACACACACACACTCTCCCTCTCTGTCTCTCTGTCTCTCTCTCTCTCTCTCACACACACACACACTCTCCCTCTCTGTCTCTCTGTCTCTCTCTCTCTCTCTCTCTTTCTCTTTCTGTCTCTCGCTGTCTCTAGGTCTCTCCCTCTCTCTCTCTCTCCTCTCTCTCTCTCTATCTCTCTCTCTCTCTCTCTCTCTCTCTCTCTCTCTCTGTCTCTCTGTCTCTCTCTCTCTCTCTCTCTCTCTCTCTCTTCTTTCTGTCTCTCTCTGTCTCTAGGTCTCTCCCTCTCTCTCTGTTTATCTGTCTCTCTATGTATCTCTCTGTCTCTCTGTTTCTCTGTCTTTCTCTGTCTCTCTCTGTCTCTCTTTCTGTCTCTATGTCGCTCTCTGTCTCTCTTGCTCTCCCTCTGTCTATCTTTCTCTCTCCAAATCTCTCTCTCCAAATCTCTCTCTCTCACACACACACACTCTCCCTCTCTGTCTCTCTGTCTCTCTGTCCCTCTCTCTCTCTCTCTGTCTCTCTCTCTCTCTCTCTCTCTCTCTCTCTCTCTCACACACACACACACTCTCCCTCTCTGTCTCTCTGTCTCTCTCTCTCTCTCTCTCTCTCTCACACACACACACTCTCCCTCTCTGTCTCTCTGTCTCTCTCTCTCTCTCTCTCTCTTTCTCTTTCTGTCTCTCGCTGTCTCTAGGTCTCTCCCTCTCTCTCTCTCTCTCTCTCTCTCTCTCTCTGTCTCTCTGTCTCTCTCTCTCTCTCTCTCTCTCTCTCTCTCTCTTTCTGTCTCTCTCTGTCTCTAGGTCTCTCCCTCTCTCTCTGTTTATCTGTCTCTCTATGTATCTCTCTGTCTCTCTGTTTCTCTGTCTTTCTCTGTCTCTCTCTGTTTCTGTTTCTCTCTCTCTTTCTCTACCTTCCCTGTTCTCCTCCTCTTTCCCCCACTCCCACTCTTTCTCCCCCCTCTCTCTTTTCCCTCGTTCTCTCTCTCCACTCCTCCTCAATGACAGACCATCTGGCAGCAGCCGACCATTGTTAATAGCTTCATTAGAGAAGCGGGGATGCTTCGTCTTCACAGCATCTGATTGGCCGGCTGCTCCCCTGCCCATAAAACCAACAGCACGGTGCGGTGTCGCTCATATCTCACACAGCAGATAGAGCATCCGTGCTAACGCGGTAAAGACACAGGGCAGGTTAAAGGAGGGAAGGGATTTTTCATGAGCGTCCTATGGAGGTGCAGTCATTGAAACCAGCAGGGTAGTGTGTTATATTACAGACAGACAGAGTGGGATATGGGGATATGTATTAGCGTATTTGGAATGAGGATTGCCTGCCTGGCTGGCACTAATCGGGTTGGCCTGCCCCCATGTTTTAAGAGGGAGAGAGAGAGAGACTGGTGGCTGCTTGGCTATCATTCATATCTCAATTTAGGCTGGCACTAACCCACTCAAGCTTACAATGTTCTCCCTCTACGACAAGACTTGTCCCTGGGAATGTATTTATAGACAACCCTGCAACAAGGGTGTGCTTGTCCTTCCCTCTGTGAACACGCAATGTAGCTTACCCTCACATCAAATAAAGTACAACCCCTCACCCTTTCCAACACCATTTCCTCAGCGAATAAAAAAAAAACTTTTTTTTATTTTTTATTAAACAAACCCCCCCCCTACCCTTTCAGACACTAAAACAACACATCCTGCGTAATAGTATTGACCATCAAGATACAAACATAGCTCTCTATATACAACGTATATACAAACACCAAATACATGAGTCGATACAGTGAATGATTTTCCCTTAGAGGACAAACTCACAACACACAAGGCTAGGAGCTGGCAGTATTAGACTGACCAGAGAGGAGAGGGGCTTTAATTGGAATGTATTGTGTGTCTTGATGGTGAGAGATCATTGGATGAGGATGTACCTCCTCTGCCCTCCTCAGCCCTCCTCACACCTCCTCACACCTCCTCACACCTCCTCAGCACACCTCACACCTCCTCACACCTCCTCAGCACACCTCACACCTCCTCAGCCCTCCTCACACCTCCTCACACCCCCTCACACCTCCCCAGCACACCTCACACCTCCTCAGCCCTCCTCACACCTCCTCACACCCCCTCACACCTCCCCAGCACACCTCACACCTCCTCAGCCCTCCTCACACCTCCTCACACCTCCTCAGCACTCCTCACACCTCCTCAGCCCTCCTCACACCTCCTCACACCTCCTCAGCCCATCCTCACACCGCCTCAGCCCTCCAGCCCTCCTCAGCCCTCCTCACACCTCCTCAGCCCTCCTCACACCTCCTCACACCTCCTCAGCCCTCCTCACACCTCCTCACACCTCCTCAGCCCATCCTCACACCTCCTCAGCCCTCCTCACACCTCCTCAGCCCTCCTCAGCCCTCCTCACACGGCCTCAGCTCTCCTTAGCCCTCCTCACACGGCCTCAGCCCTCCTCAGCCCTCCTCAGCCCGCCTCACACCACCTCAGCCCTCCTCACACCACCTCAGCCCTCCTCACACCTCCTCAGCCCTCCTCACACCGCCTCAGCCCTCCTCAGCCCTCCTCACACCGCTTCACACCTCCTCAGCCCTCCTCAGCCCTCCTCAGCCCTCCTCAGCCCTCCTCACACTGCCTCAGCCCTCCTCACACCACCTCAGCCCTCCTCACACCGCCTCACACCACCTCAGCCCTCCTCACACTGCCTCACACCGCCTCAGCCCTCCTCATACCGCCTCAGCCCTCCTCACACCTCCTCAGCCCTCCTCAGCCCTCAGCCCTCCACAGCCCGCCTCACACAGCCTCAGCCCTCCTCAGCCCTCCTCACACCTCCTCAGCCCTCCTCACACCGCCTCACACCACCTCAGCCCTCCTCACACCACCTCAGCCCTCCTCACACCTCCTCAGCCCTCCTCACACCTCCTCAGCCCTCCTCAGCTCTCCTCACACCGCCTCAGCCCTCCTCAGCTCTCCTCACACCGCCTCAGCCCTCCTCAGCTCTCCTCACACCGCCTCAGCCCTCCACAGCCCTCAGCCCTCCACAGCCCTCAGCCCTCCACAGCCCTCCTCACACGGCCTCAGCCCTCAGCCCTCCTCACACCGCCTCAGCCGTCCTCAGCCCTCCTCACACCTCCTCAGCCGTCCTCAGCCCTCCTCACACCTCCTCAGCTCTCCTCACACCGCCTCACACCGCCTCAGCCCTCCTCAGCCCTCAGCCCTCCACAGCCCTCCTCAGCCCTCCTCAGCCCTCAGCCCTCCTCAGCCCTCCTCAGCCCTCCTCAGCCCTCAGCCCTCCTCAGCCCTCAGCCCTCCTCAGCCCTCCTCAGCCCTCCTCAGCCCTCCACAGCCCTCCTCAGCCCTCCTCACACCGCCTCAGCCCTCCTCGCACCGCCTGACACCGCCTCACACCGCCTCAGCCATTCTGACACTGCCTAACACCGCCTCAGCCATCCCCACATGTCCTAACACCACATCAGCCCTCCTTAGCCCTCCTCAGCCCTCCACAGCCCTCCACAGCCCTCCTCAGCCCTCCTTAGCCCTCCACAGCCTTCCTCAGCCCTCCTTAGCCCTCCTCAGCCCTCCACAGCCCTCATCAGCCCTCCTTAGCCCTCCACAGCCTTCCTCAGCCCTCCTTAGCCCTCCTCAGCCCTCCACAGCCCTCATCAGCCCTCCTCAGCCTTCCACAGCCGTCATTAGCCCTTCTCAGCCCTCCTCAGCTCTTATTAGCCCTCCTCAGCCCTCCACAGCCTTCATCAGCCCTCCTCAGACCTTTTAAGCCATCATCAGTCCTGTTCAGCCCTCCTCAGTCCTCTTCAGCCCACCTCAGCCTTCTTCAGCCCACCTCAGCCCTCCTCAGTCTTCCTCAGCCCTCCCAGATTGCATCACCGAGGCTGCGGACCAAATGGTACCCTATTCCATTTAGTGTTCTTCTATTGACCATTTCCCTATTTAGTGATCTTCTATTGACAGGGGCCCAATCAAGTGTTCTTCTATTGACCAGGGCTCTATCTAATGTTAGGGCCCTGGTCAGTAGATTATCTAGTGTTCATCTATTGACCAGGGCCCTATTAATGTATTTCTATTGACCAGGGCCTAATCTAGTGTTCTTCTATTGACCAGTGCCCTATCTAGTGTTCTTCTATTGACCTGGGCCTAATCTAGTGTTCTTCTATTGACCGGGGCCCTATCTAGTGTTCTTCTATTGACCAGGGCCCTATCTAGTGTTCTATTGACCAGGGTCCTATCTAGTGTTCTATTGACCAGGGCCCTATCTAGTGTTCTATTGACCAGGGCCCTATCTAGTGTTCTATTGACCAGGGCCCTATCTAGTGTTCTTCTATTATTCAGGGTCCTATCAAGCGTTCGTCTATTGACCAGGGCCCTTATATAGTATTCTATTGACCAGGGCCCTATCTAGTGTTCCATTGACCAGGGCCCTATCTAGTGTTTGTCTATTGACCAGGGCCCTATCTATTGTTCTATTGACCAGGGCCCTATCTAGTGTTCTATTGACCAGGACCCTATCTAGTGTTCTATTGACCAGGGCCCTATCTAGTGTTTGTCTATTGACCAGGGCCCTATCTAGTGTTCTATTGACCAGGGCCCTATCTAGTGTTCTATTGACCAAGGACCTATCTATTGTTCTATTTACCAGGTCCCTATCTAGTGTTCTTCTATTGACCAGGGCCCTATCTAGTGTTCTATTGACCAGGGCCCTATCTAGTGTTCTTTTGACCAGGGCCCTATCTAGTCTTCTATTGACCATGGCCCTATCTAGTGTTCTATTGACCAGGGCCCTATCTGGTGTTCTATTTGACCAGGGAACTATCTAGTGTTGTCACGTCCTGACCCTTGTAAGTGGTCATTTGCCATAGTAGAGTGGTCAGGGCGTGACAGGTGGTTGTGTTGGGTGGTTTTGGGTTTTGTTTATATGTGGGGTTTTTCTAGTATTCTATTTCTATGTTTTGTTTTCCAGGTTTTAGCTGGGTATGATTTCCAATTAGAGGCATGTGTCTTTTGTTGTCTCTGATTGGAAGCCATACTTAGGCAACCTGTTTTTCCTTTGGGGTTATGGGTAGTTGTTTTCCGTTTTGTCTGAGTACCTTAACGGAACTGTTGGCTGTCGTTCTGTTATTTTGTTTAAGTGTTCTCGTGAAATAAAGTAAGAATGAGCAGTCTACACGCTGCGTCTTGTTCTCTATTTTACGACTCCTGTGACAGAACTACCCATCACCAACGGACCAAGTATCGTGCATTCTCGAGGAGGAAGAGCAGGACCAAGCAGTATGGTTCAGAGGAGTGGACCTGGGAGGAGATCTTAGATGGGGCAGGACCCTGGACAAGCCCTGTGGAGTATCGCCGTCCGCAGTGGGAGATAGAGGCAGCAAAGGCGGGAAAAACTTTTTTTTGGGGGGGGGCACACGGGTAGATTGGCGAAGGCGAGGTTAAGACCTGAGCCAACTCCCCGTGCTTACCGTGGGGAGCGAGTGACGGTAGAAGCACCGTGTTATGCGGTGGTGCGCACGGTGTCGCCCATGCGCACTCACAGCCCGGTGCGCTCGGTACAAGCTCCTCCTCGTTGTGGTGCTAGAGTTGGCCGTCAGCCAGGAAGAAGTGCGCCGGCTCAGCGTATCTGGTCTCCAGTGCGTCTCTACGGCCCAGGTTATCCTGCGCCTGCTCTACGCACGGTACCCCCCCATTCACCAGCGCAGCCCAGTTCATCCTGTACCAGCGCTCTGCCCTTGCCGGGCTATAATTAACATCGAGCCAGGACGGGTTGTGCCAACCCTAAGCACCAGACCTCCAGTGCGCCTCCAAGGCCCAGTGTACCCTGTGCCTGCTCCGCGCACTCTCCCTCCAGTGCACCACCATAGCCCAGTACGTCCTGTGCCTGCTCCGCGCACTCTCCCTCCAGTGCACCACCATAGCCCAGTACGTCCTGTGCCTGCTCCGCGCACTCTCCCTCCAGTGCACCACCATAGCCCAGTACGTCCTGTGCCTGCTCCGCGCACTCTCCCTCCAGTGCGCCATCATAGCCCAGTACGGCCGGTGCCTGCTTTATCGCCTCCAGCGATAATCCATGGCACGAAGCCTCCAGTGATGATCCATAGCCCAGAGCCTGTAGTGTTAATCCATGGCACAAAGCCTCCAGTGATGATCCATGGCCCGGAGCCTGTAGGGATGATCCATGGCACGAAACCTCCTGTGATAACCCATGGTCCGGAGCCTCCAGTGATGATCCATGGCACAAAGCCTCCAGTGATGATCCATGGCGCGGAACCAGTAGTGATGATCCATGGCACGGAGCCTGCAGCGAAGGTCCCCAGTCCGGAACCTCCGGCGACGCTCTCCAGTCCGGGGCCTCTGGCGACGCTCTCCAGCCCGGGGCCTCCGGCGACGCCTCTCAGCCCGGGGCCTCCGGCGACGCCTCTCAGCCCGGGGCCTCTAAAACCCCAAACAGCAAGCAATGCAGGTGTAGATGCACGGTGGCTAGGAAAAATTCCCTAGAAAGGCCAGAACCTAGGAAGAAACCTAGAGAGGAACCAGGCTATGAGTGGTGGCCAGTCCTCTGCTGGCTGTGTCAGGTGGAGAACATGGCCAAGATGTTCAAACGTTCATTGATGACCAGCAGGGTCAAATAATAATAATCACAGTAGTTGTCGAGGGAGTAAATGTCAGTTGGCTTTTCATAGCAGATCATTCAGAGTATCTCTACCGCTTATGCTGTCTCTAGAGAGTTTAAAACAGCAGGTCTGGGACAGGTAGCACGTCCGGTGAACAGGCCAGTGTTCCATAGCCGCAGGCAGAACAGTTGAAACTGGAGCAGCAGCACAGCCAGGTGGACTGGGGACAGCAAGGAGTCATCAGGCCAGGTAGTCCTGAGGCATGGTCCTAGGGCTCAGTTTCTCCGAAAGAAAGAAAGACAGAAAGAAAGAAAGAAAATTAGAGAGAGCATACTTAAATTCACACAGGAGAAGCCAGGAGAAATACTCCAGATATAACAGACTGACCCTAGCCCCCGACACATAAACTACTGCAACATAAATACTGGAGGCTGAGACAGGAGAGGTCGGGAGACACTGTGGCCCCATCCGATGATACCCCCGGACAGGGCCAAACAGTCAGGATATAACCCCACCCACTTTGCCAAAGCACAGCCCCCACACCACTAGAGGGATAACTTCAACCACCAACTTACCATCCTGAGACAAGGCCGAGTATAGCCCACAAAGATCTCCGCCACGGCACAACCCAAGGGGGGGGGGGGGGGGCGCCAACCCTCCACATCTCCATCACCCTACCTACCCTCTATCCCTCCACACCTCCATTACCCTACCTACCCTCTATCCCTCCACAGCTCCATCACCCTACCCTCTACCCCTCCACACCTCCATCACCCTACCTACCACTCTACCCCTCCACACCTCCATCACCCTACCTACCCCTCTACCCCTCCACACCTCCATCCCCCTACCTACCCTCTACCCCTCCAACACCCTAAAGCTCTATCCCTCAACACCTTCATCACCCTACCCCTCTTTCCCTGCCAGGATCAGGGAGAAACAGCCCCAGAATAGTTTTAATTTATAACTTTCATTTTCTTGTTTTTTTTAATGCTCTTCTCTCTGAGAACAGTTATTCATCAACGTACCAGCTCAGCTGTGGAGGACTGAGGAGGAGAAAAGGAACAACAAAGCACTAACTCAAAGCACTAACTTTGTCCCAAATGGCACTCTATCCCCTATGGTTCCTGGTCAAAGTTAGTGCACTATAAAGGAAATATTCTGCCATTTGGGCTACAGACAGAGTTAGACCATGATTTATCACTTTCTCACGGACTCTAGCTACTCTGCTTTGGCTCTCGGGAGTCTTATGGGCTGTCCCAAATGGCACCCTATTCTCTATACAGCTCTCTGGTCAAAAGTAGTGCACTCTGTAGGGAATATGGTGCCATTTGGGACTCATATATATATATAGAGAGAGTGTATATATATATATATAGAGAGAGAGAGACTCTTCCTTTTTTCAAACATTTGCTTCATCTACAAACTTGTTAATCTATTGTGTATATTTCAGCATTGTGTAAAAACACTGTCTTGTTCAAACTGGAAAACACAAAAACAGCTCTACAGCAAAGGAGGAAAAAAATGTATGTTAAATTAAATTATTGAGTTACACAACTTCACACCTCCCTCTTAGTTGGGAGAGGAGCGGAGAGGAGAGAGAGACAGAGAGAGAGAGAGAGCGACAGACAGAGAGAGAGAGAGAGAGAGAGAGAGAGAGAGAGAGAGAGAGAGAGAGAGAGAGAGAGAGAGAGAGAGAGACACACAGCGACAGAGAGAGACACAGCGACAGAGAGAAAGAGAGACACAGCGACAGAGAGAGAGAGACACAGCGACAGAGAGAGAGAGACACAGCAACAGAGACACATCGACAGAGAGAGACACATCGACAGAGAGAGAGAGACACATCGACAGAGAGAGAGAGACACAGCGACAGAGAGAGAGAGACACAGCAACAGAGAGAGAGAGACACAACGACAGAGACACAGCGACAGAGAGAGACACATCGACAGAGAGAGAGAGACACATCGACAGAGAGAGAGAGAGACACAGCGACAGAGAGAGAGACACAGCGACAGAGAGAGAGAGACACAGCGACAGAGAGAGACACATCGACAGAGACACAGCGACAGAGAGAGACACAGCGACAGAGAGAGACACAGCGACAGAGAGAGAGAGAGACACAGCGACAGAGAGAGAGAGAGAGAGAGAGAGACACAGCGACAGAGAGAGAGAGACACAGCGACAGAGAGAGAGAGAGACACTGCGACAGAGAGAGAGAGAGAGAGAGCGACAGACAGACAGCGACAGACACATCGACAGACAGACACAGCGAGAGAGAGCGACAGACAGACAGAGCGAGAGCGAGAGCGACAGACAGACAGACACAGCGACAGAGAGAGAGAGAGCGACAGACAGACAGACAGACAGACAGACAGACAGACAGACAGACGCGACAGAAAGAGAGAGAGCGACAGACAGACAGACAGACGCGACAGAGAGAGAGAGCGACAGACAGACAGACAGACAGACAGACAGAGAGAGCGAGTGACAGACAGAGCGACAGACAGAGTGACAGACAGACAGACAGAGCGACAGACACACAGACAGAGCGACAGACAGACAAAGAGAGCGACAGACAGAGCGACAGACAAGAGGGAGAAGAGGAGGGCAGGAACAGAATCTTAGTTAATTAACAGTGAAAGTGTTGGTGGCGTGTCACCTGTCATGACTGTCTACTGTCATTTGTGCTTAGTGACAGCAGCCATGTCTCTCCCCTTCTCCTCTCCTCCTTTCCTCCACTCCCCCTCTTCTCTCCATTCTTCTGCTCTCAATTCAATTCAATACAAGGGTCTTTATTGGCATGGGAAACATATGTTAACATTGCCAAAGCAAGTCAAATAGAAAATAAACAAAAGTGAAATAAACAATGAAAATGAACAGTAAACAAACATTACACTCACAAAATTTCCAAAACAATATTATGTCTATATAAAGTGTTGTAATGATGTGCAAATAGTTAGAGTACAAAAGGGAAAATAAATCAACATAAATATTGGTTGTATTTATCATGGTGTTTGTTCTTCACTGGTTGCCCTTTTCTTGTGGCAACAGGTCACACATCTTGCTGCTGTGATGGCACACTGTGGTATTTCACCCAATAGATATGGGAGTTTATCAACATTGGATAAATTGTTTTAGAATTCTTTGTGTATCTATGTAATCTGAGGGAAATATGTGTCTCTGATATGGTCATACATTTGGCAGGAAGTTAGGAAGTGTAGCTCAGTTTCCACCTAATTTTGTGGGCAGTGTGCACATAGCCTGTCTTCTCTTGAGAGCCAGGTCTGCCTTCTGCGGCCTTTCTCAATAGCAAGGCTATGCTCACTGAGTCTGTATATAGTCAAAGATTTCCTTAAGTTTGGGTCAGTCACAGTGGTCAGGTATTCACTGTGTACTCTCTGTTAAAGGCCAAAATAACATTTTAGTTTGCTCTGTTTTTTGGTAAATTATTTCCAATATGTCAAGTAATTATCTTTTGTTTTCTCATGATTGTAACGACCGTCGAAGGGAGTAGACCAAGACGCAGCGGGTTGAGTGCTCATAATTAACTTTATTTCGAACACTAAACAAAACAAGAAAAACACGACAGCCAAACAGTACTGTCAGGTACACGAAACACTGAACAGAAAATAACCACCCACAAACACAATGAGAAAAAAAAACTCTACTTAAATATAGTCTCTAATCAGAGGCAACGAGATACAGCTGCCTCCAATTAGAGACCAATCCC
The DNA here is from genome assembly GCF_901001165.1 of Salmo trutta. Classification (NCBI taxonomy): domain Eukaryota; kingdom Metazoa; phylum Chordata; class Actinopteri; order Salmoniformes; family Salmonidae; genus Salmo; species Salmo trutta. The sequence goes on along the minus strand of NC_042959.1, from coordinate 6,658,393 downwards.
AAACACTTCCAACCTAGACATAGACAACCTAGAATAAACATAGAAATATACTAACATAGAACATAACCCAGAAAGCCCAAAACACACAAAACAAACACCCCCTGCCACGCCCTGACCAAACTACAATAACAAATAACCGCTTTTACTGGTCAGGACGTGACAATGATTTGGTTGGGTCTAATTGTGTTGCTGTCCTGGGGCTCTGTGGGGTCTGTTTGTGTATGTGAACAGAGCCCCAGGACCAGCTTGCTTAGGGAACTCTTCTCCAGGTTCATCTCTCTGTAGGTGATGGCTTTGTTATGGAAGGAATCACTTCCTTTAAGGTCCAATTATTTTGTTGGTGAGTGGATGCCAGACCTCACAGCCATAAAGGGCAATGGGTTCTTTAACTGATTCAAGGATTTTTTGCCAGATCCTAATTGGTATGTCACATTTTATATTCATTTTGATTGCATAGAAGGCCCTTCTTGCCTTGTCTCTCAGATCGTTTTCATCTTTGTGGAAGTTACCTGTGGCGCTGATGTTTAGGCCGAGGTATGTATAGTTTTTTGTGTGCTCTAGGGCAACGGTGTCTAGATGGAATTTGTATTTGTGGTCCTGGCAACTGGACCTTTTTTGGAACACCATTTTTGTTTTACTGAGATTCACTGTCAGGGCCCGGATCTGACAGAATCTGTGCAGAAGGTCTAGGTGCTGCTGTAGGCCCTCCTTGGTTGGGGACAGAAGCACCAGATCATCAGCAAACAGTAGACATTTTACTTCAGATTCTAGTAGGGTGAGGCTGGGTGCTGTTCTAGTCTGCAGCACCTGGCCTCCACCTCTCTCTACTCTCGTCTCCTCTCCTCCACTCCTCTTCTCCTCCTCTGCTCTATATGACTGGTCCCTGCCTTAGAAGAGCTATACCTTCTTATCCTCTCCCCACCTCTCTTCCTCTCCTCTTTCCACTCCTCTACTCTCCTTCCCATACTCTCTCTCCTCTCTCCCCTCCTCCTCTCCCCTCCCATCCTCCACTCATCTCCTTTCCTCGCCTCGCCTCTTCTCTCCTCGCCTCATCCCCCTGAACAAGGTCTTTCTCCACCGATTGCTCAGTTTGGCCTATAAAGAATCTTGGTGGCTCCAAACTTCTTCCATTTAAGAATGATGGAGGCCGCTGTGTTCTTGGGGACCTTCAATGCTGCAGACATGTTTTGTTACCCTTCCCCAGATCTGTGCCTCGACACAACCCTGTCTCGGAGGTCAACTGGCAATTCCTTCGACCTCATGGCTTGGTTTTTGCTCTGACATGCACGGTCAACTGTAGGGCCTTATATAGACAGGTGTGTGCCTTTACAAATCATGTCCAATCAATTCAATTTACCACAGGTGGACTCCAATCAAGTTGTAGAGACATCTCAAGGACGATCAATGGAAACAGGATGCACCTGAGCTCAATTTCGAGTCTCATAGCAAAGGAACTGAATACTTATATAAATAAGGTATTTCAGTTAATTTATTTTTTATACATTTTTTATACAAGTGTCTGAAAAACTATTTTCAGTTCGTCATTATGGGGTATTGTGATGTCATGATGGGGTATTGTGATGTCATTATGGGGTATTGTGATGTCATTATGGGGTATTGGGATGTCATTATGGGGTATTGTGTGTAGATTGATGAGGAAAAACATGTATTTAATCAATTTTAGAATAAGGCTGTAACATAACAAAATGTGGAAAAAGTCAAGGGGTCTGAATACTTTCAGAATGCAGTGTATGGAGTTAGCATTGATGGTAATATTGCACACAGAGATCACTTCAATCGGAAACCTTGCAGCTGTCTGGTACTGCTGTTGCCAGTGTCTGATTGCCAAAGCGTGTCTCTAGAAACCTTGTTTGTGTTTACACATAATTGTTCTACAGTTTCTCATCTCTTGCCAAAACTGTTGTCATTTCCAGATGGCTTAAACTTTTTTCTCTTAAATGTTTTAAATGATGCTCATCATTACAGTAGATTCATGGCGAATCATTCGGTCAGTCAGGTTTACTATACGAGCAGGATATGAAACCCCACTCCTATGCTTTGATCTTATGAACTATTGAACCCTTGACCTCTCTACTGGTGAAGACAGTCACTGTGAGAAATTACCTTTACAACCAACCAACAGTAGAACATAGAAGTTGGGGATATCTTCATGAAATTGTAAAATAATATATTCTTTTAAGGGAAACAAATGATTAATATTATACATTTCATACTGTATATATTATCCTATGTAATTGTTGTCCTCTATCCTTTCATATCATTTCATTTATGGATCCATAGAAGCATCATTCAGTCATTTAACACGGGTCTTGACAACAGTATTGCACAGCTATGCGTCCAAAATGGCACCCTATTCCCTATATAGTGCACCTACTGTTGACCATAGCTCCATGGGCCCTGGTCAACAGAAGGGCACTATGAAGGGAATAGGGTGCTATTTGGGATGCACACAATGTACAGTCCACGTCAGTACTATAACCAGCTCCTGTGAGACTCTCCGGCTAATAGCATCATTAGTGAGCTTGACCCATTGACCCATTGACCCATTGGGCCTGGTGAAGATATATTAAACACCACCAGCTGTCTGTAAGGGTCTGATGAAGACATATTAAACACCACCAGCTGTCTGTAAGGGTCTGATGAAGACATATTAAACACCTCCAGCTGTCTGTAAGGGTCTGATGAAGACATATTAAACACCTCCAGCTGTCTGTAAGGGTCTGATGAAGACATATTAAACACCACCAGCTGTCTGTAAGGGTCTGATGAAGACATATTAAACACCTCCAGCTGTCTGTAAGGGTCTGATGAAGACATATTAAACACCTCCAGCTGTCTGTAAGGGTCTGATGAAGACATATTAAACACCTCCAGCTGTCTGTAAGGGTCTGATGAAGACATATTAAACACCACCAGCTGTTTGTAAGGGTCTGATGAAGACATATTAAACACCTCCAGCTGTCTGTAAGGGTCTGGTGAAGATATATTAAACACCACCAGCTGTCTGTAAGGGTCTGATGAAGACATATTAAACACCACCAGCTGTCTGTAAGGGTCTGATGAAGACATATTAAACACCTCCAGCTGTCTGTAAGGGTCTGATGAAGACATATTAAACACCTCCAGCTGTCTGTAAGGGTCTGATGAAGACATATTAAACACCACCAGCTGTCTGTAAGGGTCTGATGAAGACATATTAAACACCTCCAGCTGTCTGTAAGGGTCTGATGAAGACATATTAAACACCTCCAGCTGTCTGTAAGGGCCTGATGAAGACATATTAAACACCACCAGCTGTCTGTAAGGGTCTGATGAAGACATATTAAACACCTCCAGCTGTCTGTAAGGGCCTGATGAAGATGCTGAAGAACATGAATACAAACAACATTCTGTAGAATGTACCTCTCAATAATTGATACCCGACAACACCCAGAATTAATCCCCCCCCTGCCAAAAAAGAACATGTAAATCCACAAACAGTTACACCTATGCAGAGAATATAGAATGAAACTGTTACATGAATTGATATTATTCTCATTACTCTGCCAGACATGACATTGACAAAACCTTTGAAATCCCAGCAGAGGAAGCTCCATGTCCCTGCTGAATAATACAAGCAAGATAAATACAAGCAAGAGGCCTTTTAGGGGAGCAGCATTTGTTTGGGATTGAGATAATGGATTCATCCATTTCTTTCTTTTTTCAACAAAGTATATAAACCGACACCACTCACTCACAAGGGTATAGACCTACAGAGCTTTACATTAATCTGCCTTTTAAAACTTCACTTGATAACAAAGTAAATGCACTCAAAACTGTCACATCAGTCAGTGGTCAAAGAAACAGCTTTCTGTCTCCCTGCCTTGATGTCTGAAATTCCCCAAATATTCAATTATAACCAGAGAGGAGAGGAGGATGATGAGAGAAGAGGAGGATGAGGATGATGAGAGGAGAGGGAAGGAGAGGAGGGGAAGATGAGGAGAGGGGAGGAGTGGAAGGTGAGGAGAGGCGAAGGGAGGGAAGGGTGAGGAGAGGGGCGGGGAGGGGAGGGGAGTGGAGGAGAGCAGAGGAGGGTGAATTAGAAATACACATCAGTTCAAATGGAAGCTTTCTCTCTGCCTCTAGCCACTGTGCTGTAGACTGTGGCAGTTCTCTCTGCCTCTAGCCACTGTGCTGTAGACTGTGGCAGTTCTCTCTGCCTCTAGCCACTGTGCTGTAGACTGTGGCAGCACAAAATATTCTAGTTCGCTGAAATAGGTTATTTTAGATTTTAGATACCATTCCTCTTGGTATAACAGAAAAGGGAACACAGATTTTTGGAAGGGGGTATATTAAACATTCTACTGTCGTGGGATGTTTGTGTGAGTTGAGGATTGATGGCTGTCCCGGGGCAGTGGCTCTTACCGTACTAGAAAAATCATCAGTCTGAACTCTGGAAATAATCACTTTCATTTATACACCCATCCCCCTCACTATACTAAATACTAAACAACCCAACATACCGCTAAACATACAGTGCCAACGGAAAGTATTCAAACCCCTTAACTTTTTCCACATTTTGTTACGTTACTTATTCTAAAATGGAATAAAGTGTATCCCGCCTCTCATCAATCTACACAGAATACCCCATAATGACATCACAATACCCATAATGACATCACAATACCCATAATGACATCACAATACCCCATAATGACATCACAATACCCATAATGACATCACAATACCCCATAATGACATCACAATACCCCATAATGACATCACAATACCCATAATGACATCACAATACCCCATAATGACATCACAATACCCATAATGACATCACAATACCCCACAATGACATCACAATACCCATAATGACATCACAATACCCATAATGACATCACAATACCCATAATGACATCACAATACCCCATAATGACATCACAATACCCCATAATGACATCACAATACCCCATAATGACATCACAATACCCCATAATGACATCACAATACCCATAATGACATCACAATACCCCATAATGACATCACAATACCCCATAATGACATCACAATACCCCATAATGACATCACAATACCCATAATGACATCACAATACCCATAATGACATCACAATACCCATAATGACATCACAATACCCCATAATGACATCACAATACCCCATAATGACATCACAATACCCCATAATGACATCACAATACCCCATAATGACATCACAATATCCCATAATGACATCATAATACCCATAATGACATCACAATACCCATAATGACATCACAATACCCCATAATGACATCACAATACCCCATAATGACATCACAATACCCCATAATGACATCACAATGCCCCATAATGACATCACAATACCCCATAATGACATCACAATACCCCATAATGACATCACAATACCCATAATGACATCACAATACCCCATAATGACATCACAATACCCCATAATGACATCACAATACCCCATAATTACATCACAATACCCCATAATGACATCACAATACCCCATAATGACAAAGCAAAAATAGGTTTTTAGAAACGTTGGCTAATTTATAATTCAAAAAATATATTAAAAAATACCACATTTACATAAGTACTCAGACCCTTTACTCAGTACTTTGTTGAAACACCTTTGTGGGCAATTACAGCATCGAGTCTTCTTGGGTAAAACGCTAAAAGTTTGGCACACAGTTTGGCACTGAATTTGGGGAGTTTCTCCCATTCTTCTCTGCAGATCTTCTCAAACTCTGTCAGGTTGGATGGGGAGCGACGCTGCACAGCTATTTTCAGGTCTCTCCAGAGATGTTAGATCAGGTTCATGTCCTGGCTCTGGATGGGCCACTCAAGGACATTCAGAGACTTGTCTCGAAGCCACTCCTGTGTTGTCTTGGCTCTGTGTTTAGGGTCGTTGTCTTGTTGGAAGGTGAACCTTCTCCCCAGTCTGAGGTCCAGAGCGCTCTGGAGCAGGTTTTCATCAATGATCTCTCTGTACTTTGCTCCGTTCATCTTTTCCTTGATTCTGGCTAGTCTCCCAGTCCCTGCCGCTGAACAACATCCCCACAGCATGATGCTGCCACCACCATGCTTCACCGTAGGGATGGTACCAGGTTTCTTCCAGAAGTGACGCTTGGCATTCAGGCCAAGGAGTTCAATCTTGGTTTCGTCAGGCCAGAGAATCTTGTTTCTCATGGTCTGAGAGTCCTTTAGCTGCCTTTTGGCAAACTCCAAGACGGCTGTAATGTGCCTTTTACTGAGGAGTGGCTTCCATCTGGCCACTCTACCATAAAGGCCTGATTGGTGGAGTGCTGCAGAGATGGTTGTCCTTCTGGAAGGTTCTCCCATCTCCAGAGAGGAACTCTAGAGCTCTGTCAGAGCGACCATCGGGTTCTTGGTCACCTCCCTGACCAAGGCCCTTCTCCACTGATTGCTCAGTTTGGCCGGGTGGCCAGCTCTAGGAGGAGTCTTGGTGGTTCCAAACTTCTTCCATTGAAAAATGATCGGGGCCACTGTGTTCTTGGGGAACTTCAATGCTGCAGACATTTTTTGGTACCCTTCCCCAGATCTGTGGCTCGACACAATCCTGTCTCGGAGCTCTACGGACAATTCCTTCAACCTCATGGCTTTGTTTTTTTCTTCTGACATGCACTGTCAACTGTAGGACCTTATATAGACAGGTGTGTGCCTTTCCAAATCATGTCCAATCAATTCAATTTACCACATGTGGACTCCAATCAAGTTGTAGAGACATCTCAAAGATGATTTATGGAAACAGGATACACCTGAGCTCAATTTCGAGTCTTATAGCAAAGGGTCTGAATACTTATATAAATATGGTATATATGGTATATATATATATATATATATATATATATATATATATATATATATATATACACTGCTCAAAAAAATAAAGGGAACACTGAACAACACAATGTAACTCCAAGTCAATCACACTTGTGTGAAATCAAACTGTCCACTTAGGAAGCAACACTGATTGACAATAAATTTCACATGCTGTTGTGCAAATGGAATAGACAACAGGTGGAAATGATAGGCAATTAGCAAGACACCCCCAATAAAGGAGTGGTTCTGCAGGTGGTGACCACAGACCACTTCTCAGTTCCTATGCTTCCTGGCTGATGTTTTGGTCACTTTTGAATGCTGGCGGTGCTTTCACTCTAGTGGTAGCATGAGACGGAGTCTACAACCCACACAAGTGGCTCAGGTAGTGCAGCTCATCCAGGATGGCACATCAATGCGAGCTGTGGCAAGAAGGTTTGCTGTGTTTGTCAGCGTAGTGTCCAGAGCATGGAGGCGCTACCAGGAGACAGGCCAGTACATCAGGAGACGTGGAGGAGGCCGTAGGAGAGCAACAACCCAGCAGCAAGACCGCTACCTCCGCCTTTGTGCAAGGAGGAGCAGGAGGAGCACTGCCAGAGCCCTGCAAAATGACCTCCAGCAGGCCACAAATGTGCATGTGTCTGCTCAAATGGTCAGAAACAGATTCCATGAGGGTGGTATGAGGGCCCGACATCCACAAGTGGGGGTTGTGCTTACAGCCCAACACCGTGCATGACGTTTGGCATTTGCCAGAGAACACCAAGATTGGCAAATTTGCCACTGGCGCCCTGTGCTCTTCACAGATGAAAGCAGGTTCACACTGAGCACGTGACAGACGTGACAGAGTCTGGAGACGCCGTGGAGAACGTTCTGCTGCCTGCAACATCCTCCAGCATGACCGGTTTGGTGGTGGGTCAGTCATGGTGTGGGGTGGCATTACTTTGGGGGGCCGAACAGCCCTCCATGTGCTCGCCAGAGGTAGCCTGACTGCCATTAGGTACCGAGATGAGATACTCAGACCCCTTGTGAGACCATATGCTGGTGCGGTTGGCCCTGGGTTCCTCCTAATGCAAGACAATGCTAGACCTCATGTGGCTGGAGTGTGTCAGCAGTTCCTGCAAGAGGAAGGCATTGATGCTATGGACTGGCCCGCCCGTTCCCCAGACCTGAATCCAATTGAGCACATCTGGGACATCATGTCTCGCTCCATCCACCAATGCCACGTTGCACCACAGACTGTCCAGGAGTTGGCGGATGCTTTAGTCCAGGTCTGGGAGGAGATCCCTCAGGAGACCATCCGCCACCTCATCAGGAGCATGCCCAGGCGTTGTAGGGAGGTCATACAGGCACGTGGAGGCCACACACACTACTGAGCCTCATTTTGACTTGTTTTAAGGACATTACATCAAAGTTGGATCAGCCTGTCGTGTGGTTTTCCACTTTAGTTTTGAGTGTGACTCCAAATCCAGACCTCCATGGGTTGATAAATTGGATTTCCATTGATTATTTTTGTGTGATTTTGTTGTCAGCACATTCAACTATGTAAAGAAAAAAGTATTTAATAAGATTATTTCTTTCATTCAGATCTAGGATGTGTTGTTTAAGTGTTCCCTTCATTTTTTTGAGCAGTGTATATATGTATATATTTTTTTTTTACATTTCTAAAAACCTGTGTTCACTTTGTCATTATAGGGCATTGTGTGTAGATTGATGAGGAAAACATTTTATTTAATACACTTTAGAATAAGGCTGTAATATATCAAAATGTGGAAAAAGTCAATGGGTCTGAGTACTTTCTGAACGCGATGTATATACAGTATTTCAACTGTATTTGTCAACCAAAACATTAGCAAACTTTGATCACATAATGCAACGCTATACCTACAAACAAATCCCCCCCCATCCCCCCAACCTGCAGGGCCTGCTGATCTGAGCTCATGTTAAAGTAGTGATTTTAAACTGTCAAGTGTTGCAGTCAATATGTTAACATTGTCTGATTTTGCACCATGCAGTCGAGAGACTGAAAGTTCAAGTTGAGCAATGTCCATGAATAAGAAAATCTATTGCTGATGTGGCAGAGTGTGTGGGGCTTGCCATCGTAAGGATGTGGCAGAGTGTGTGGGGCTTGCCATTATAAGGATGTGGCAGAGTGTGTGGGGCTTTCCATCATAAGGATGTGGCAGAGTGTGTGGGGCTTGCCATCGTAAGGATGTGGCAGAGTGTGTGGGGCTTGCCATCGTAAGGATGTGGCAGAGTGTGTGGGGCTTGCCATCGTAAGGATGTGGCAGAGTGTGTGGGGCTTGCCATCGTAAGGATGTGGCAGAGTGTGTGGGGCTTGCCATCATAAGGATGTGGCAGAGTGTGTGGGGCTTGCCATCATAAGGATGTGGCAGAGTGTGTGGGGCTTGCCATCATAAGGATGTGGCAGAGTGTGTGGGGCTTGCCATCGTAAGGCAACCATTCTCTTGGCTGCTGTTAGGCCGGCAAGCCAAATCCTTCTCTGCCCGTATGTTATGGTTCAGTGAACAGTCATCATTAAGTAGTAGCACATTGGAAAGACATGGGACAAGGCTTACTTAGTCTTACTTACTTAAGTACACACACACACCATGTCCAATTATAATGTCTGGTTACATCTACATCACTGACTTGAGGAATCCCAGACGTGGTTACCAGATATGTCTAAATGTTACTTTCTACTTTGTATCATCTCTGTCCCCAAACTGATGTGAAAAGCCTTCCTCTTGGGTAGCAGCATAACATTACTGTCTGTATTTTAAAACTTTAAATTATTTACTAACGTATTACACAATTGTAGTGTGGAGTGCCTCCATTGCATAATTGATGATCTTAGTATTTAACTAAAGTTCTTAATTACATTTCCTGCTAAATCGAGGTTAGAGTGTTACAACAGGCAATAGCTTAAATTATCCCATTTGAATGACTGGTAAAGTGTTCCTGTAGTGTACAGTAGGCTATCCACATACTAAATGACTGGGAAAGTGTTCCTGTAGTGTACAGTAGGCTATCCACATACTAAATGACTGGGAAAGTGTTCCTGTAGTGTACAGTAGGCTATCCATATACTAAATGACTGGGAAAGGGTTCCTGTAGTGTACAGTAGGCTACACCTGTTGTATTCAGCATTTCACTGTAAGGTCTACCTACACCTGTTGTATTCAGCATTTCACTGTAAGGTCTACCTACACCTGTTGTATTCAGCATTTCACTGTAAGGTCTACCTACACCTGTTGTATTCAGCATTTCACTGTGAGGTCTACTTACACCTGTTGTATTCAGCATTTCACTGTAAGGTCTACTACACCTGTTGTATTCAGCATTTCACTGTAAGGTCTACTACACCTGTTGTATTCAGCATTTCACTGTGAGGTCTACTACACCTGTTGTATTCAGCATTTCACTGTGAGGTCTACCTACACCTGTTGTATTCAGCATTTCACTGTGAGGTCTACCTACACCTGTTGTATTCAGCATTTCACTGTAAGGTCTACCTACACCTGTTGTATTCAGCATTTCACTGTAAGGTCTACTACACCTGTTGTATTCAGCATTTCACTGTGAGGTCTACTACACCTGTTGTATTCAGCATTTCACTGTAAGGTCTACTACACCTGTTGTATTCAGCATTTCACTGTGAGGTCTACTACACCTGTTGTATTCAGCATTTCACTGTAAGGTCTACTACACCTGTTGTATTCAGCATTTCACTGTGAGGTCTACTACACCTGTTGTATTCAGCATTTCACTGTAAGGTCTACTACACCTGTTGTATTCAGCATTTCACTGTAAGGTCTACTACACCTGTTGTATTCAGCATTTCACTGTGAGGTCTACCTACACCTGTTGTATTCAGCATTTCACTGTAAGGTCTACCTACACCTGTTGTATTCGGCATTTCACTGTAAGGTCTACTACACCTGTTGTATTCAGCATTTCACTGTGAGGTCTACCTACACCTGTTGTATTCAGCATTTCACTGTGAGGTCTACCTACACCTGTTGTATTCAGCATTTCACTGTGAGGTCTACCTACACCTGTTGTATTCAGCATTTCACTGTGAGGTCTACTACACCTGTTGTATTCAGCATTTCACTGTAAGGTCTACTACACCTGTTGTATTCAGCATTTCACTGTAAGGTCTACTACACCTGTTGTATTCAGCATTTCACTGTGAGGTCTACTACACCTGTTGTATTCAGCATTTCACTGTGAGGTCTACTACACCTGTTGTATTCAGCATTTCACTGTAAGGTCTACACCTGTTGTATTCAGCATTTCACTGTAAGGTCTACTACACCTGTTGTATTCAGCATTTCACTGTAAGGTCTACCTACACCTGTTGTATTCAGCATTTCACTGTGAGGTCTACTACACCTGTTGTATTCAGCATTTCACTGTAAGGTCTACCTACACCTGTTGTATTCAGCATTTCACTGTAAGGTCTACCTACACCTGTTGTATTCAGCGTTTCACTGTAAGGTCTACTACACCTGTTGTATTCAGCATTTCACTGTAAGGTCTACCTACACCTGTTGTATTCAGCATTTCACTGTAAGGTCTACCTACACCGGTTGTATTCAGCATTTCACTGTAAGGTCTACCTACACCTATTGGATTCATGATTTCACTGTAAAGTCTACTACACCTGTTGTATTCAGCATTTCACTGTAAGGTCTACTACACCTGTTGTATTCAGCATTTCACTGTAAGGTCTACCTACACCTGTTGTATTCGGCGCACGTGACAAATAAACTTTGATTTGAAATGATCATAGAGAACATGTTGATATCATACCATGAAGGTCTAAGGATATGTCTTTTGATATGAGAACAGTATTTACAGGTTTGAACATGCATCACCTCTTATGTTCCAAGCATTTTAGACACTAAGGAGGATACCCTATAACAACGGCCTAATAATCACATTTGCCATTTTTCGGAGCGGCACAAGCTCTTGCCAAGCTCTTCGACACGAAGAACACTAAAGACTGAGCGACCTTATGGAGTAGGAGTAGGTTTAGGATTTAGCTCCAGCGCTTCAATCCTCTGTCAGCCTTCTCTATATCTGACTGGGACAACAGTATAAATGTATTTAGTCTGAACCAGGAGACATCTTGTCACGTCCTGACCAGTATAGGGGTTATTTGTTATTGTAGTTTGGTCAGGATGTGGCAGGGGGTGTTTGTTTTATGTGTATCAGGGTGGGTTTTGTGTATGTGTTTAGGTAGAGGGGTATTTGATTTATTAGTCCGGGGTTTGTTAGTCATTGTTCTATGTTAGTACATTTCTATGTTCTATCTAGTCTTTTGTAGTTCTATGTTTAGTTAATTGGGGTTGGACCTTCAGTTGGAGGCAGCTGGTTATTGTTGCCTCTGATTGAGGGTCCTATAATTAGGAGTTTGTTTGTCATGGGTTTTTGTGGGAGATTGTTTCTTGTTTAGCTGTGTGCCTGACAAGACTGTCCAGTTCATTTGTGTTTTGTATACGTTTATGTGTTTTTCCTTCTTCACCTCAATAAAAAGATGAGTATATATTTTCCCGCTGCGTCTTGGTCTCTACCCTACGACACTCGTGGCATATCTCAACTGTGTATCAGTTTACAAAGCCATGTAAAGACTTGGGATGGGTGCTGCTAGAGCAGAAGGCTCACTCCTACAGTATGTAAGGATGTTTTTCCACTATCTAATGTACCAGAACAATTCCGAGTGTTACATTTGAGATTATTGAGAATATTCATGCGTTCATAATACTTCTAAAGCAGAAATCTACTACAGTACAGTATGTAAGGCTTGACTCGGCAGGATCTTCCTCTGTCTCAGCATGCTACTGTACTTTATCTGAACATCCAGTATGACGTACCAAGCACACCTCTGACAGTTAGGAGCTTTTGCATGCAATTATAATGACACAGGGAAATGTGTACAAACCACACACTACTCTCTATTTGACATGTGTGGAATTTGAAGCTGTATTGCCAGGGCTCCTGAGTGGCACAGTGGTCTAAGACACTGCATCTCAGTGCAAGAGGTGTCACTGCAGTACCTGTTTGAATCCAGGCTGCATCACATCTGGCTGTGATTGGGAGTCCCATAGGGCGGCGCACCCAGTGTCATCTGGGTTTGGCCGGTGTAGGCCGTCATTGTAAATAAGAATTTGTTCTTAACTGACTTGCCTAGTTAAATAATGGTAAACTGTAATCTTTGCAATCACACAGCCATTCGCACATTATCCCTACTCCGAGGTGTCCGTGTGGTCCTAAATTCATCCCTCTAAAACCGCTAAACAGTCTGCCTGAGACATTCATATGGTCATAAAGCATACCGCCTCGCAGTGAAATTATAAAACAAGGAGGGGGGGGGACAAAAATGCATTTTCAGAATGCCGGGTGGGTCTCTTCCTAGTTGTTCCGCACCTGGTAGATAAAGCTGTATGATATCCTAAATGTGGTGATATCGTAAATGTTTCTGGAATGGTAAAGTGCTCAGCACTTTAATGCTGATAGCAAGATACCTATGATATAACTATATTCTTAATGTTATACGGATAAGTACAGTGAAACGTCTTTCTTGCAAGCTCCAAACATCAACAATGCAGTAATCAATGTCAATGCAGCGCTAAACATTGATTAAAAAACACATTTAAAAAAAATTATAAATCAGAAGAACATGAGAAAGTTAGAGGCTATACAGATATAACTCTATAATATATATAACTGTATTCTATGGTAGACATAACTGTATTCTATGATAGATATCATTGTATTCTATGATATAATATAATTATATTATTATATTGTATTCTATCAAGTAAAACTAAATGCATGCTATTCAATCGATCACTGCCCACACCTGCTCACCCGTCCAGCTCTGACTTAGAATACGTGGACAACTACAAATACCTGGGTGTCTGGTTAGACTGTAAACTCTCCTTCTAGACTCACATTAAGCATCTCCAATCCAAAATTAAATCTAGAATCGGCTTCCTATATCGCGACAAAGCATCCTTCACTCTTGCTGCCAAACATACCCTCGTAAAACTGACCATCCTACTGATCCTCGACTTCGGTGATGTCATCTATAAAATAGCCTCCAATACTCTACTCAACAAACTGGATGCAGTCTATCACAATGCCATCCGTTTTGTCACCAAAGCCTCATACACTACCCACCATTGTGACCTGTACACTCTTGTTGGTTGGCCCTCGCGTCATACTCGTCGCCAAACCCACTGGCTACAGGTTATCTACAAGTCTCTGCTAGGTAAAGCCCCGCCTTATCTCAGCTCACTGGTCACCAAAGCAGCACCCACTAGTAGCACGCGCTCCAGCAGGTATATCTCACTGGTTACCCACAAAGCCAATTCCTCCTTTGGTCGTCTTTCCTTCCAGTTCTCTGCTACCAATGACTGGAACAAACTGCAAAAATCTCTGAGGCTGGAGACTCATATCTCCCTCACTAGCTTTAAGCACCAGCTGTCAGAGCAGCTCACAGTTCACTACACCTGTACATAGCCCATCTATCTACCTACCTCATCCCCATACTGTATTTATTTATTTATCTTGCCCCTTTGCACCCCAGTATCTCTACTTGCACATTCATCTTCTGCACATCTACCATTCCAGTGTTTAATTGCTACATTGTAATTACTTCGGCACCATGGCCTATTTATTGCCTTAACTTACCTCATTTGCACTCACTGTATATAGACTTTTTGTTTTCTTTTGTTCTACTGTATTATTGACTGTATGTTTTGTTTATTCCATGTGTAACTCTGTGTTGTTGTATGTGTCAAATTGCTACGCTTTATCTTGGCCAGGTCGCAGTTGCAAATGAGAACTTGTTCTCAACTAGCCTACCTGGTTAAATAAAGGTGAAATAATTTTTTTTTAAATTCTATGATAAATATAATTGTATTCTATGATAGATATAATTGTATTCTATGATATATATAACTGTATTCTATGATAGATATAACTGTATTCTATGATATATATATATATATATATATATATATATAAAACTGTATTCTATGATAGATATAATTGTATTCTATGATATATATATAACTGTATTCTATGATATATATATATAACAGTATTCTATGATATATATATAAAACTGTATTCTATGATATATATAACAGTATTCTATGATATATATAAACTGTATTCTATGATAGATATAATTGTCTTCTATGATATATATAACGGTATTCTACGATATATATATATAACTGTATTCTATGATATATATAATTGTATTCTAATTGTATTCTATGACATATAACTTCATTCTATGATATAAATAACTGTATTCTATGGTATATATATATATATAACTGTATATATATCTGTATATATACAGTATATATATATATATAACTGTATATATATATATATATATATAACTGTATTCTATGATAGATATAACTGTATTCTACTATATATATATATATAACTGTATTCTATGATAGATATAACTGTATTCTACTATATATATATATATATATATATATATATATAATTGTATTCTATGGTATATATATATAACTGTATTCTATGGTAGATATATCTGTATTCTATGATAGATATAACTGTATTCTATGATATATATATATATATATATATATATATATATAACTGTATTCTATGGTAGACATAACTGTATTCTCTGGTAGATATAATTGTATTCTATGATAGATATAACTGTATTCTATGCTATATATATATATATATATATATATATATATATATATATATAACTGTATTCTATGGTAGATATAACTGTATTCTATGGTAGATATAACTGTATTCTCTGGTAGATATAGCTGTATTCTATGATATATATATATATATATAACCGTATTCTATGGTAGATATAACTGTATTCTCTGGTAGATATAATTGTATTCTATAATATATATAACTGTATTCTATGGTAGATACAACTGTATTCATGATATATATATATAACTGTATTCTATGGTAGATATAACTGTATTCTATGATAGATATAACTGTATTCTATGATAGATATAACTGTATTCTATGATATATATATATCATATATATATATATATATATATATATATTTAACTGTATTCTGTGATAGATATAACTGTATTCTATGATATATATATACCATATATATATATATATATATATTTAACTGTATTCTATGATAGATATAACTGTATTCTATGGTAGATATAACTGTATTCTATGATAGATATAACTGTATTCTATGATAGATATAACTGTATTCTATGATATATATATATCATATATATATATATATATATATTTAACTGTATTCTGTGATAGATATAACTGTTTTCGATGAGAAATATAACTGTATTATATGATACAGTTATATATATATATATAACTGTATTCTATGGTAGGTATAACTGTATTCTATAATAAATATAACTGGATATGTAGTACTGCGGATGTAGTGGTGATATCTTCTAAATGTAGATGAATGGTGCAGTGCTATGAACATCAATGCTGGTGGAGGGAAGAGATTTAAGGGTTCCTGGTGCTCTCAGTTGCCTGCACAGTATTTCCTAATTAAAGCAGCTAGCAAGGCGACTTGGTTTTAGCACAGTATAGCAATAAATCACTGGGTCTCTCAGGTGCATCCCCCCTCCCTCCCTCCCTCCCTCCCTCCCTCCCTCCCTCCCTCCCTCCCTCCCTCCCTCCCTCTCCTGCTCACTGGCATTTCACTATCACACAAACTGATTTAGTTTCTCTTGATATTTCCTAGAGGAGGAGGAAACTGCATAGATGCAGCGAAAAGTGGCAAAATGCTTCTTAAAGAGGATGGCAATTGGTTAGACTAGCTCCTCTGCGGACTAAAATGCAACCAATGGTGTCGGGGCTTCCTTCTCAGCTGCCTTCCCCACCAAGTGTAGCCAATTGGAATATTTTGGTTTAGAGAATCAAAATACGAGAAATTCATATGCTAATGCATACTTCTGTTTCTTGTTTGTTGTTGTTGTTTGTTTTACTGATCCGAATATTTATTTTGGTATCAGTATCTATTTTGTTTATATCACTTTTTCAAAGGGTATTTGACCTTTTTCTGATGTGCAATGCAAAAACGATCATTTGTTGTCAAGTCAAGAAAATGTTGTCAAGTCATGACACAGCTGTTAACGAACTACAGTGAATTAATGTGGGCACATTAGGGTAATGTGGTTCAGTATCTGACCCCCCCCCCACACACCCCCACACACCCCCACACACCTCCACACACCCCCGAGCACGGCTGCATTGCAGACAGAGAGACAAGGATGAAAACCCTTGTAAACCGCTGCCAAATTCGAAAAATGAAAAATGACAGCTTTTTAAAAGTCATTTGCTCTCCCCCTGATGCCAAAGCGATTGCACTACACGTACAATGTCACTGTATTGATAGGTAGTGTATGGAGGAGACTTACAGCTTCATCTAGACTCTTTCAAGGAAAACGCATTATCTCCACTGTAACTCTGATGCTGATGTCTTAGAGGGGCCTCATATGACGGCATGAATGCTAATAGCTTTTTATATTGATCAAATCGCAGAGGGGATGTCTGCTTTCTGAACACCAAAATGTAGCTTATTTTGCCTAGCTACTGTACACTGTAAGAACGTGAGCGAATGATGAGTATAGGTGGACTTTTAACAGCTAAATCTACAGTCGTGGCCAAAAGTTTTGAGAATGACACAAATATTAATTTTCACAAAGTCTGTATGATGGCAATTTGCATATACTCCAGAATGTTATGAAGAGTGATCAGATGAATTGCAATTAATTGCAAAGTCCCTCTTTGCCATGCAAATGAACTGAATCCCCCCCAAAAACATTTCCACTGCATTTCAGCCCTGCCACAAAAGGACCAGCTGACACCATGTCAGTGATTATCTCGTTAACACAGGTGTGAGTGTTGATGAGGACAAGGCTGGAGATCACTCTGTCATGCTGACCGAGTTTGAATAACAGACTGGACGCTTCAAAAGGAGGGTGGTGCTTGGAATCATTGTTCTTCCTCTGTCAACCATGGTTACCTGCAAGGAAACACGTGCCGTCATCATTGCTTTGCACAAAAAGGGCTTCACAGGTAAGGATATTGCTGCCAGTAAGATTGCACCTAAATCAACCATTTATCGGATCATCAAGAAATTCAAGGAGAGCGGTTCAATTGTTGTGAAGAAGGCTTCAGGGCGTCCAAGAAAGTCCAGCAAGTTGATTCAGCTGGGGATCGGGGCACCACCAGTACTGAGCTTGCTCAGGATTGGCAGCAGGCAGGTGTGAGCGCATCTGCACGCACAGTGAGGCAAAGACTTTTGGAGGATGGCCTGGTGTTAAGAAGGGCAGCAAAGAAGCCACTTCTCTCCAGGAAACCATCAGGAATAGACTGATATTCTGCAAAAGGTACAGGGATTGGACTGCTGAGGACTGGGGTAAAGTCATTTTCTCTGATGAATCCCCTTTCCGATTGTTTGGGGCATCCGTAAAAAAGCTTGTCCGGAGAAGACAAGGTGAGAGCTACCATCAGTCCTCTGTCATGCCA
This sequence comes from Salmo trutta, assembly GCF_901001165.1. Taxonomy (NCBI): domain Eukaryota; kingdom Metazoa; phylum Chordata; class Actinopteri; order Salmoniformes; family Salmonidae; genus Salmo; species Salmo trutta. The sequence continues at coordinate 6,639,946 of NC_042959.1, read as the reverse complement.
ACAGTAAAGCATCCTGAGACCATTAATGTGTGGGGTTGCTTCTCAGCCAAGGGAGTGGGCTCACTCACAATTTTGCCTAAGATCACAGCCATGAATAAAGAACGGTACCAACACACCCCCTGAGAGCAACTTCTCCCAACCATCCAGGAACAGTTTGGTGACGAACAATGCCTTTTCCAGCATGATGGAGCACCTTGCCATAAGGCAAAAGTGATAACTAAGTGGCTTGGGGAACAAAACATCGATATTTTGGGTCCATGGCCAGGAAACTCCCCAGACCTTAATCCCATTGAGAACTTGTGGTCAATCCTCAAGAGGCGGGTGGACAAACAAAAACCCACAAATTCTGACAAACTCCAAGCATTGATTGTGCAAGAATGGGCTGCCATCAGTCAGGATGTGGCCCAGAAGTTAATTGACAGCATGCCAGGGCGGATTGCAGAGGTCTTGAAAAAGAAGGGTCAACACTGCAAATATTGACTCATTGCATCAACTTCATGTAATTGTCAATAAAAGCCTTTGACACTTATGAAATGCTTGTAATTATACTTCAATATTACATAGTAAAATCTGACAAAAATATCTAAAGACACTGAAGCAGCAAACTTTGTGGAAATTAATATTTGTGTCATTCTCAAAACTTTTGGCCACGACTGTACTGTAGCTTACTTTGCCTTGACTATAGCGACTGAAATCATGGACGTGAAAGAATGATGAATTAAGTGTGAGGCAGCGAGTAAAAATGATAGTTGAAATGTATCTTACTTTGCCTAGCGACTGAGCACTGTATGAGATGAATGTAATATAATGAGACATTAATACAACTAGTGAGGGAGAGCTTTAACACTGACGGAAGCTTAGTATGCCTGTAGCTACATTATGAAAGAATGGGAAAGTATGAACGAGAAGTTAAATGAAATGAGTAAAATCTATATTATTAATAAGGAGAGTAAAGACATTATGATGCATAGATGAATATGCCTAGGTAATGTCCTCACAGTTTGGTTCCTGATAGACGGTTCACTCAAGTTCAAACATGTGGACTGATTGCAAGATGAGAGTTGATCTTCATCAAACAGAAAGGCCCTTTATATATTCTGATCCTGGACTAAAAGCTGAGCAAACTGATTAAACGCTGTACGCTGTATATCTAATGTCTCAATTTTTCACTAGTCTATTATCCTCTGAGAGTTAGTTCTCTGTTACACCTGCAGGGAGAGTTGGTATCAATTCAGCCGCAAGGAAATGGGATGACAACAACATCAGTGTCAGAGGCTTACATGGTTTTTCTTCGACCTTTCCACTGTGGATTGTTATCTGAAGAAAAACACTGTGGACTGTATGTGTAGTATGAAGGTCAGCAGACAGCAGACAGTTTGTTTCTACAGTATGAACGCCATGAAGTAATAAATACTCCACCCAGAGTTCTTTCCCTGTCAAAATACCGTGTTTCATACCTGGATGCTACTAAACCTTAAAGTGTGTGATAACATTTACTTTGTTTACAAACATTGGAGTAAAACAGGCTTACATTTTGGGTTCTAATGGGGTACGACCGTTGAACTAAGCTCATGAGACATTTATAAGTTCTGTTCTTTAATAATCAATGGGTACGTATCATTCATTTATAAGTCCAAAAATGGGAGGTAGCAACTGCAGATTGTCCCTCTAACATCACTGTGATGCTCCACCACGTCCATCACTGTGATGCCCCACCACGTCCATCACTGTGATGCCCCACCACGTCCATCACTGTGATGCTCCACCACGTCCATCACTGTGATGCCCCACCACGTCCATCACTGTGATGCCCCACCACGTCCATCACTGTGATGCTCCACCACGTCCATCACTGTGATGCCCCACCACGTCCATCACTGGGATGCTCCACCACGTCCATCACTGTGATGCTCCACCACGTCCATCACTGTGAGGCTCCACCACGTCCATCACTGTGATGCCCCACCACGTCCATCACTGTGATGCCCCACCACGTCCATCACTGTGATGCCCCACCACGTCCATCACTGTGATGCTCCACCACGTCCATCACTGTGATGCCCCACCACGTCCATCACTGTGATGCCCCACCACGTCCATCACTGTGATGCCCCACCACGTCCATCACTGTGATGCCCCACCACGTCCATCACTGTGATGCTCCACCACGTCCATCACTGTGATGCCCCACCACGTCCATCACTGTGATGCTCCACCACGTCCGTCACTGTGATGCCCCACCACGTCCATCACTGTGATGCCCCACCACGTCCATCACTGTGATGCTCCACCACGTCCGTCACTGTGAGGCTCCACCACGTCCGTCACTGTGATGCCCCACCACGTCCGTCACTGTGATGCCCCACCACGTCCGTCACTGTGATGCTCCACCACGTCCATCACTGTGATGCCCCACCACGTCCATCACTGTGATGCCCCACCACGTCCATCACTGTGATGCTCCACCACGTCCATCACTGTGATGCTCCACCACGTCCATCACTGTGATGCCCCACCACGTCCATCACTGTGATGCCCCACCACGTCCATCACTGTGATGCCCCACCACGTCCATCACTGTGATGCCCCACCACGTCCATCACTGTGATGCCCCACCACGTCCATCACTGTGATGCTCCACCACGTCCATCACTGTGATGCTCCACCACGTCCATCACTGTGATGCCCCACCACGTCCATCACTGTGATGCTCCACCACGTCCATCACTGTGATGATCCACCACGTCCATCACTGTGATGCTCCAATACGTTCATCACTGTGATGCTCCACTACGTCCATCACTGTGATGCTCCACCACGTCCATCACTGTGAGGCTCCAATACGTCCATCACTGTGATGCTCCACCACGTCCATCACTGTGATGCTCCACCACGTCCATCACTGTGATGCTCCACTACGTCCATCACTGTGATGCTCCACTATGTCCATCACTGTGATGCTCCACCACGTCCATCACTGTGAGGCTCCACTACGTCCATCACTGTGATGCTCCACAGCGTCCATCACTGTGATGCTCCACCGCGTCCATCACTGTGATGTTCCACTACGTCCATCACTGTGATGCTCCACTACGTCCATCACTGTGATGCTCCACTGCGTCCATCACTGTGATGCTCCACTACATCCATCACTGTGATGCTCCACTGCATCCATCACTGTGATGCTCCACTACGTCCATCACTGTGATGCTCCACTACATCCATCACTGTGATGCTCCACTACGTCCATCACTGTGATGCTCCACCACGTCCATCACTGTGATGCTCCACTACGTCCATCACTGTGATGCTCCACTGCGTCCATTATAAACCTGCTGAGGGAGGGAGACATATGGTTGTTTGGAATAGAGACTTTGTCAGGTATTACCACCCTCCTGCTTATCCTGTTAGTCTAAGTGTAAAGATGTAAATTGCAGCTATACAAGCCTTGGATAAATTCTGCGTCGCAAGCGGCACCCTATTTCCTATGTAGTGCACTACTTTTGACCAGGCCCTATTGGCTCCTATGGGCTCATGGTTAAAATTTGTGCATTACTATATGTAGAGTAGAGGATGCCATTTGGGACATGCCAAAGTCTATTATATTTTCCTGTGTGACCTTTCTGGCAGCGCCTCGCCTGCAGCAGGAAAACTGTGAACACCCCTATAGTCAGCACACCTGTCCATAACGGACACTAATCCAAACTTTGACTTGGGGCTAATTGTATGGATAATTCCAATCCATTCAATGTATTGCAGTACACTCAGGAACCAAGGAAGGGGTCTCCCATGGGATTAGGGAGATGGTAGGGTAGAGGGGGGTAATCTTGTCTGAAAGGAAAATACTGCCCTTCATAGACAAATGTCACCGGGAAATAAGATTAACTGGCCAATGATATGAATACTGGAATGGCTGATGGATAATCCTATCGATCTGGTGACCCCCCTTCCATCCCTCCATCCCTCTATCCCTCCATCCCTATATTCCTCTATCCCTCCATCCTTCCATCCCTCCATCCTTCCATCCCTCCATCCCTATACTCCTCCATCCCTCCATCCCTCCATCCCTCTATTCCTCCATTCCTCCATCCCTCCATCCCTCTATCCATCCATCGCTATACTCCTCCATCCCTCCATCCCTCCATCCCGCCATCCCTCCATCCCTATACTCCTCCATCCCTCTATCCCTCCATCCCTATACTCCTCCATCCCTCTATCCCTCCATCCCTCTATCCCTCCATCCCTATACTCCTCCATCCCTCTATCCCTCCATCCCTCTATTCCTCCATCCCTCCATCCCTCCATCCCTCTATTCCTCCATCCCTATATTCCTCCATCCCTATATTCCTCCATCCCTCCATCCCTCCATCCCTATATTCCTCCATCCCTCCATCCCTCCATCCCTCTATTCCTCCATCCCTCCATCCCTCCATCCCTCTATTCCTCCATCCCTCCATCCCTCTATCCCTCCATCGCTATACTCCTGCATCCCTCCATCCCTCCATCCCTATACTCCTCTATCCCTCCATCCCTCTATCCCTCCATCCCTATACTCCTCCATCCCTCTATCCCTCCATCCCTATATTCCTCCATCCCTCTATCCTTCCATCCATCCCTCCATCCATCCATCCCTCCATCCCTATACTCCTCCATCCCTCTATCCTTCCATCCCTCCATCCATCCATCCCTATACTCCTCCATCCCTCTATTCCTCCATCCCTATACTTCTCCATCCCTCTATCCTTCCATCCCTCCATTCCTCCATCCCTATACTCCTCCATCCCTCTATCCCTCCCTCCCTTTCCAGTATAGCTTATGTCCTATATCAGTGGGGAGGACATTATCATAGAGCATGTCATCATCCAAAGATCTACAGGGAATGCCCAGGGCCACTATGGGCCGTCATATGGGCCACTCTATGGGCCGCTCTATGGGTCGCACTATGGGCCGCTCTATGGGACGTCCTATGGGCCGTCCTATGGGCCACTCTATGGGCCGCTCTATGGGCCACTCTATGGGCCGTCCTATTGGCCGTCCTATGGGCTGTCCTATGGGCCATCCTATGGGCGCCCAATGGGCCATCCTATGGACCGCTCTATGGCCCGCTCTATGGGCGCTCTATGGGCTGTACTATGGGCCGCTCTATGGGTGCTCTATGGGCCGCCCTATGGGGCGTCCTATGGGCCGTCCTATGGGGCGTCCTATGGGCCGCTCTATGGGCCGCTCTATGGGGCGTCCTATGGGCCGCTCTATGGGTGCTCTATGGGCCGCCCTATGGGGCGTCCTATGGGCCGTCCTATGGGGCGTCCTATGGGCCGCTCTATGGGCCGCCCTATGGGGCGTCCTATGGGCCGCTCTATGGGGCGTCCTATGGGCCGCTCTATGGGGCGTCCTATGGGCGCTCTATGGGCCGCTCTATGGGCTGTACTATGGGCCGCTCTATGGGGCGTCCTATGGGCCGCTCTATGGGCCGTCATATGGGCCGTCCTATGGGCCATTCTATGGGCCGCTCTATGGGCCGTCATATGCAACTTTGTACACGGAAACATGTTACATTGGTTCTAAACCCAAAGGCCACCCAGGACCAAGAAGGAACCCTGCATCTTCTCTACATCACTGATTATCAACTGAATGGCATCAACAACAGTGTTTGCATTTTGGATCAGAAAGCTGTTTGTAGTGTATATACGTTATCTACAGATGGATTACAGTGTAGTATTTGTCTACAGATGGAGTACAGTGCTGTCACGGGCGTCGTATGAATTGGACCAAAACGCAGCGGGAATGTGAATACTCATCTTCTTTAATGAAGGAAAACGTAAACACTTAACAAAACGACGACGACGACGACGACGACGACGACGACGACGACGACGACAAACAGTCCTGTCAGGTGCAACAAACACTAAACAGGAAACAACTACCCACAAATCCCATAGGAAAAACACCCCTCTTAAATAGGACCTTCAATTAGAAGCAACGAGGAGCAGCTGCTTCCAATTGAAGGTCAACCCAATAAACACCACATAGAAATAGACATACTAGAACTAACATAGAAATAGACTAACAAGAACATAGCCCAACAAACCCCGAAACACTTTAAACAAACACCCCCCCTGCCACGCCCTGACCAAACTACAATAACAAACAACCCCTTTTACTGGTCAGGACGTGACAAGTGCAGTACTTATCAACATATGAATTACAGTGCAGTATTTATCTACAGATGGAGTTCAGTGCAGTATTTGTCTACAGATGGAGTTCAGTGCAGTATTTATCAACATATGGAGTATAGTGCAGTATTTATCTACAGATGGAGTACAGTGCAGTATTTATCTACAGATGGAGTACAGTGCAGTATTTATCTACAGATGGAGTACAGTGCAGTATTTATCTACAGATGGAGTACAGTGCAGTATTTATCTACAGATGGAGTTCAGTGCAGTATTTGTCTACAGATGGAGTTCAGTGCAGTATTTATCAACATATGGAGTATAGTGCAGTATTTATCTACAGATGGAGTACAGTGCAGTATTTATCTACAGATGGAGTACAGTGCAGTATTTATCTACAGATGGAGTACAGTGCAGTATTTATCTACAGATGGAGTACAGTGCAGTATTTATCTACAGATGGAGTACAGTGCAGTATTTATCTACAGGTGGAGTACAGTGCAGTATTTATCTACAGATGGAGTTGAGTGCAGTATTTATCTACAGATGGAGTACAGTGCAGTATTTATCTACAGATGGAGTACAGTGCAGTATTTATCTACAGATGGAGTATAGTGCAGTATTTGTCTACAGATGGAGTACAGTGCAGTATTTGTCTACAGATGGAGTACAGTGCAGTATTTATCTACAGATGGAGTATAGTGTAGTATTTATCTGTTATGGAAATCATTGCTTTTGCAGGCCGATTGATTAGATTGACTATATCAACCATCCCTCATTTGCCTTTATATGTTGACATTTTCCATAGAAAATCACCGTTTCTCCTTTACAAGAAATAATATATTTTTCTGGTTGACATCGTCTTCATTTCCTATTAATGCAACAATGGGTTGACATGCATAATACCGCTCCCAAAATAATCAATTGTCGCGTGCGAAATAGATGGTGACTTATCCTTTTTCTGCTTTGTCACAGCAAGGGGACTGTGATTGTGTGGAACCATGCTTTGTGGTGCCTTTCAGACCTCTTTTGCTGGAGGCTTTCATCTCATACAACCCTTAGATGTACTTACTCACAGCTTTCACAACCTATTACCGCTTTAACATGAAGGTGCCTTTCATTCCCTGTTCGGATCGCTCACTTGTCTACGATTAGCTGGCTGAGCGTCTCTCCTAACGTCTAGGAAGACATTGTGACATCAGCATAAATGTTTTAGCAGTTAAGGTCAGGATCCATTCTAAGTTTAGATGTACCTTCAATACAATTGTAGTGTATCTACATTTAGTCAATAGTCACAGTGCCTAGAAGCTAGTGTTTAGATCAGCCCGATGCTTCAATATAATGTCATGTGTGACACTACTATTACAGGGAAGCCACAGTAACCATTCAATCTAGTACAGCAGGTGACAGCACAACCGTCCCAGCGGGGGCGATATGCCATGGTACAGCATTCTGTCATCTGAATGGTTTGGTTGGTACAGAGGTGTTGTTGTTTGTTTCTCATTTAGGGAGGTTATTTCAAAAGTTTAGTCAACAACAAATGAACAAGAAAAAGTGATCTGTGATTTACGGGTTTAAAAATATAACCATCTGCAATGGATGTTTTCAAGACAATGTGGCGTGATAGTACAATAATATACACAGGTATTTGTTTATGACTGTCAGAACATTTTCCCAGCAGTTAAGTCATTTAAATGTTTTTATTTTCACACATGGACTACACACAGTTTAATAAATATATAATGTACTGTATATTTTCATGCCTTTGCACATGTGGATTACCCTGCTCTGCTCGTAGATTCACGCGCAGATGTTTATTAAGCCTTCACAGAGGGCAGGAATCGTGGTCTCAGGCAGACAATGGTCAAACAGAGGTAGGCAGTCAAAAAACAAACAATACCTCACATCCATACAACCAGAAAGAACTGAACTAAATAGGGAACCGATGAGACCAGGTGAGAAACAAACACAGGTGAAATCAATGAACAAAAATGAAAGACAGGGTCACGTTCAAGAACACAAAGAAACAGGATGTTACGTCCTGACCAGTAAAGGGGGTTATTTGTTATTGTAGTTTGGTCAGGATGTGGCAGGGGGTGTTTGTTTTATGTGTTTCGGGGTTTTTGGTTAATGTTCTATGTTAGTATATTTCTATGTTTGTTCTAGTCTTTCTATTTCTATGTTTAGTTTATTGGGTTGACCTTCAATTGGAGGCAGCAGTTCCTCGTTGTCTCTAATTGAAGGTCCTATTTAGTAGGGGTGTTTTTTCATGGGTTTTTGTGGGTAGTTGTTCCTGGTATAGTGTTGTGCCTTACAGGACTGTTAGCGTCTTCGTCATTGTTTGTTATTTTGTTTTTCTGTGTTCACGTTTTCTTCTCAATAAATAAGAAGATGAGTTTACACATTCCCGCTGCGCCTTGGTCCAATTCCTACGACGAACGTGACACAGGGCTACGTTCAAGAACACAAAAAAAAGAACACAAGATTGAGTAAGAAAAAAAAGCAAAACCTTACACCTATTCAGTTTAATAAATATATTGTGTAAATTTGCACATGTGGAATACGCATTCAGTTGAATAAATATCTCATGTATATTTTCACACCTTTGCACGTGAACTACCCATTTAGTTTAAGAAATATATTATGTATATTTTCACACCTTTGCACATGTGGACTAGGCATTCAGTTTAATAAATATATTATGTATATTTTCACACTTTCGCACATGTGGACTACGCATTCAGTTTAATTGTCACGTTCGTCATAATAATGATGGTCGGACCAAGGCGCAGTGTGAGTAGCGTTCCACATAATTTATTAGAAATTGAAACTTTAGAAAAATACAAAAATAAAGAATAAACGAACCGTGGCTACAATGAAACTACACATAAACAATATCCCATAACCCACAAGTGAAAAACAAGCTACATAAGTATGATTCCCAATTAGAGACAACAATTACCAGCTGCCTCTAATTGGGAATCATACAAATCACCCAAACATAGAAAGACTAAACTAGAACCCCACATAGAAAATAATAACTAGATAAACCCCCAGTTACGCCCTGACCTACTCTATCATAGAAAATAAGAGCTTTCTATGGTCAGGACATGACATTAATAAATATATAATGTACTGTATATTTTCATACCTTTGCACATGTGGACTACGCATTCAGTATAATAAATATATAATGTACTCTATATTTTCATCCCTTTGCACATGTGGACGTCACCTTCAGTTTAATAAATATATCATGTTTATTTTCAAACATTTGCACATGTGGACTACCCATTCAGCTTAATAAATATGTATATTTTCACACCTTTGCACATGTGGACTAACCATTCAGCTTAATAAATATATAATGTATATTTTCACACATTTACACATGTGGACTACCCATTCAGTTTAATAAATATAACAGGTATATCTTAACACATTTACACATGTGGACTACCCATTCAGTTTAATAAATATAACAGGTATATCTTAACACATTTACACATGTGGACTACCCATTCAGTTTAATAAATATAACAGGTATATCTTAACACATTTACACATGTGGACTACCCATTCAGTTTAAATCCAAGATGGCGCAGCATTAAGACATGTTTGTTTTCGTCCCATGTAAATATTGTATTTTTCTGGGTTTTTTTGTATTTATTTCAATCTCTTTTTTCCGTTTTCGAAATAGATATACATTCCTTCAACCCGCCTCACCCAATGTGGTACGGATCAGCTATTCTTTATAGACCTTATAACTGGATTACTTCCCCACCACGACCTATTTATTTCCTTACCTCCCTAATCTTACCTCATTTGCACACAGTGTATATAGATTTTCTTTTTTTTCTATTGTGTTATTGACTGTACGTTTGTTTATTCCATGTGTAACTTTGTGTTGTTGTTTGTGTCACACTGCTTTGCTTTATCTTGGCCAGGTCGCAGTTGTAAATGAGAATTTGTTCTCAACTGGCCTAGCTGGTTAAATAAAGGTGAAATATATATTTTTTTTAATAATAAAATATGGCACGTATATTTTCACACATTTGTCCATGTGGACTACCCATTCAGTTTAATAAATTATATAATGTATATTTTCACACCTTTGCACATGTGGACTACCCATTCACTTCAATAAATACATCATGTACTGTATATTTTCACACATTTGCACATGTGGACTACACATTCAGTTTAATAAATTAAATCATGTATATTTTCACACCTTTGAACATGTGGACTACACATTCAGTTCCACACAACATCTGAGCAGCAATTATTTCCTATCTCACACCTCGTAGTTAGGTAAATCAAGTGCTGGAAGCCATGATGTAGCTCCTCCTGGGTAGTACCACTGGTTGGTAATCTTCTGCGTGTCCACAACCCATTCAGTTCCACACAAATTCTGAGGCAGCAATTCTTATCTCACACATATGGAGCCTTGGACGGCACGAATTATCTCCTCCTGGGTAGTGACTGGCTGCTCTTCACCAGTATGATGTATCTCCTCCTGGGTAGTGACTGACTGGCTGCTCTTCACCAGTATGATGTATCTCCTCCTGGGTAGTGACTGGCTGACTGCTCTACACCAGTATGATGTATCTCCTCCTGGGTAGTGACTGACTGGCTGCTCTTCACCAGTATGATGTATCTCCTCCTGGGTAGTGACTGGCTGCCCTTCACCAGTATGATGTATCTCCTCCTGGGTAGTGACTGACTGGCTGCTCTACACCAGTATGATGTACCTCCTCCTGGGTAGTGACTGGCTGGCTGCTCTACACCAGTATGATGTATCTCCTCCTGGGTAGTGACTGGCTGCTCTACACCAGTATGATGTATCTCCTCCTGGGTAGTGACTGGCTGGCTGCTCTTCACCAGTATGATGTATCTCCTCCTGGGTAGTGACTGACTGGCTGCTCTTCAGCAGTATGATGTATCTCCTCCTGGGTAGTGACTGGCTGGCTGCTCTACACCAGTATGATGTATCTCCTCCTGGGTAGTGACTGACTGGCTGCTCTTCACCAGTATGATGTATCTCCTCCTGGGTAGTGACTGGCTGCTCTTCCCCAGTATGATGTATTTCCTCCTGGGTAGTGACTGGCTGGCTGCTCTTCACCAGTATGATGTATCTCCTCCTGGGTAGTGACTGGCTGCCCTTCACCAGTATGATGTATCTCCTCCTGGGTAGTGACTGACTGGCTGCTCTACACCAGTATGATGTATCTCCTCCTGGGTAGTGACTGGCTGGCTGCTCTTCACCAGTATGATGTATCTCCTCCTGGGTAGTGACTGACTGGCTGCTCTTCAGCAGTATGATGTATCTCCTCCTGGGTAGTGACTGGCTGGCTGCTCTACACCAGTATGATGTATCTCCTCCTGGGTAGTGACTGACTGGCTGCTCTTCACCAGTATGATGTATCTCCTCCTGGGTAGTGACTGGCTGACTGCTCTACACCAGTATGATGTATCTCCTCCTGGGTAGTGACTGGCTGGCTGCTCTTCACCAGTATGATGTATCTCCTCCTGGGTAGTGACTGGCTGCCCTTCACCAGTATGATGTATCTCCTCCTGGGTAGTGACTGAATGGCTGCTCTTCACCAGTATGATGTATCTCCTCCTGGGTAGTGACTGGCTGCTATTCACCAGTATGATGTATCTCCTCCTGGGTAGTGACTGGCTGGCTGCTCTACACCAGTATGATGTATCTCCTCCTGGGTAGTGACTGGCTGGCTGCTCTTCACCAGTATGATGTATCTCCTCCTGGGTAGTGACTGGCTGCTCTTCACCAGTATGATGTATCTCCTCCTGGGTAGTGACTGGCTGCCCTTCACCAGTATGATGTATCTCCTCCTGGGTAGTGACTGACTGGCTGCTCTACACCAGTATGATGTACCTCCTCCTGGGTAGTGACTGGCTGGCTGCTCTACACCAGTATGATGTATCTCCTCCTGGGTAGTGACTGGCTGCTCTACACCAGTATGATGTATCTCCTCCTGGGTAGTGACTGGCTGGCTGCTCTACACCAGTATGATGTATCTCCTCCTGGGTAGTGACTGGCTGCTCTTCCCCAGTATGATGTATTTCCTCCTGGGTAGTGACTGGCTGGCTGCTCTTCACCAGTATGATGTATCTCCTCCTGGGTAGTGACTGGCTGCCCTTCACCAGTATGATGTATCTCCTCCTGGGTAGTGACTGGCTGGCTGCTCTTCACCAGTATGATGTATCTCCTCCTGGGTAGTGACTGACTGGCTGCTCTTCACCAGTATGATGTATCTCCTCCTGGGTAGTGACTGGCTGCTCTTCCCCAGTATGATGTATTTCCTCCTGGGTAGTGACTGGCTGGCTGCTCTTCACCAGTATGATGTATCTCCTCCTGGGTAGTGACTGACTGGCTGCTCTTCACCAGTATGATGTATCTCCTCCTGGGTAGTGACTGGCTGCCCTTCACCAGTATGATGTATCTCCTCCTGGGTAGTGACTGACTGGCTGCTCTACACCAGTATGATGTATCTCCTCCTGGGTAGTGACTGGCTGGCTGCTCTTCACCAGTATGATGTATCTCCTCCTGGGTAGTGACTGACTGGCTGCTCTTCAGCAGTATGATGTATCTCCTCCTGGGTAGTGACTGGCTGGCTGCTCTACACCAGTATGATGTATCTCCTCCTGGGTAGTGACTGACTGGCTGCTCTTCACCAGTATGATGTATCTCCTCCTGGGTAGTGACTGGCTGACTGCTCTACACCAGTATGATGTATCTCCTCCTGGGTAGTGACTGGCTGGCTGCTCTTCACCAGTATGATGTATCTCCTCCTGGGTAGTGACTGGCTGCCCTTCACCAGTATGATGTATCTCCTCCTGGGTAGTGACTGACTGGCTGCTCTTCACCAGTATGATGTATCTCCTCCTGGGTAGTGACTGGCTGCTATTCACCAGTATGATGTATCTCCTCCTGGGTAGTGACTGGCTGGCTGCTCTACACCAGTATGATGTATCTCCTCCTGGGTAGTGACTGGCTGGCTGCTCTTCACCAGTATGATGTATCTCCTCCTGGGTAGTGACTGGCTGCTCTTCACCAGTATGATGTATCTCCTCCTGGGTAGTGACTGGCTGCCCTTCACCAGTATGATGTATCTCCTCCTGGGTAGTGACTGACTGGCTGCTCTACACCAGTATGATGTACCTCCTCCTGGGTAGTGACTGGCTGGCTGCTCTACACCAGTATGATGTATCTCCTCCTGGGTAGTGACTGGCTGCTCTACACCAGTATGATGTATCTCCTCCTGGGTAGTGACTGGCTGGCTGCTCTACACCAGTATGATGTATCTCCTCCTGGGTAGTGACTGGCTGCTCTTCCCCAGTATGATGTATTTCCTCCTGGGTAGTGACTGGCTGGCTGCTCTTCACCAGTATGATGTATCTCCTCCTGGGTAGTGACTGGCTGCCCTTCACCAGTATGATGTATCTCCTCCTGGGTAGTGACTGGCTGGCTGCTCTTCACCAGTATGATGTATTTCCTCCTGGGTAGTGACTGGCTGCCCTTCACCAGTATGATGTATCTCCACCTGGGTAGTGACTGGCTGCTCTACCCCAGTATGATGTATCTCCTCCTGGGTAGTGACTGGCTGCTCTTCCCCAGTATGATGTATCTCCTCCTGGGTAGTGACTGGCTGCCCTTCACCAGTATGATGTATCTCCACCTGGGTAGTGACTGGCTGCTCTACCCCAGTATGATGTATCTCCTCCTGGGTAGTGACTGGCTGCTCTTCCCCAGTATGATGTATCTCCTCCTGGGTAGTGACTGGCTGGCTGCTCTTCACCAGTATGATGTATCTCCTCCTGGGTAGTGACTGGCTGCTATTCACCAGTATGATATATCTCCTCCTGGGTAGTGACTGACTGACTGCTCTTCACCAGTATGATGTATCTCCTCCTGGGTAGTGACTGACTGGCTGCTCTACACCAGTATGATATATCTCCTCCTGGGTAGTGACTGGCTGGCTGCTCTACACCAGTATGATATATCTCCTCCTGGGTAGTGACTGGCTGCTCTTCCCCAGTATGATGTATCTCCTCCTGGGTAGTGACTGGCTGGCTGCTCTACACCAGTATGATGTACCTACTCCTGGGTAGTGACTGACTGGCTGCTCTACACCAGTATGATGTATCTCCTCCTGGGTAGTGACTGGCTGACTGCTCTACACCAGTATGATGTATCTCCTCCTGGGTAGTGACTGGCTGCCCTTCACCAGTATGATGTATCTCCTCCTGGGTAGTGACTGGCTGGCTGCTCTTCACCAGTATGATGTATTTCCTCCTGGGTAGTGACTGGCTGCCCTTCACCAGTATGATGTATCTCCACCTGGGTAGTGACTGGCTGCTCTACCCCAGTATGATGTATCTCCTCCTGGGTAGTGACTGGCTGCTCTTCCCCAGTATGATGTATCTCCTCCTGGGTAGTGACTGGCTGCCCTTCACCAGTATGATGTATCTCCACCTGGGTAGTGACTGGCTGCTCTACCCCAGTATGATGTATCTCCTCCTGGGTAGTGACTGGCTGCTCTTCCCCAGTATGATGTATCTCCTCCTGGGTAGTGACTGGCTGGCTGCTCTTCACCAGTATGATGTATCTCCTCCTGGGTAGTGACTGGCTGCTATTCACCAGTATGATATATCTCCTCCTGGGTAGTGACTGACTGACTGCTCTTCACCAGTATGATGTATCTCCTCCTGGGTAGTGACTGACTGGCTGCTCTACACCAGTATGATATATCTCCTCCTGGGTAGTGACTGGCTGGCTGCTCTACACCAGTATGATATATCTCCTCCTGGGTAGTGACTGGCTGCTCTTCCCCAGTATGATGTATCTCCTCCTGGGTAGTGACTGGCTGGCTGCTCTACACCAGTATGATGTACCTACTCCTGGGTAGTGACTGACTGGCTGCTCTACACCAGTATGATGTATCTCCTCCTGGGTAGTGACTGGCTGACTGCTCTACACCAGTATGATGTATCTCCTCCTGGGTAGTGACTGGCTGCTCTACCCCAGTATGATGTATCTCCTCCTGGGTAGTGACTGGCTGCTCTACCCCAGTATGATGTATCTCCTCCTGGGTAGTGACTGGTTGGCTGCTCTTCACCAGTATGATGTATCTCCTCCTGGGTAGTGACTGGTTGCTCTTCACCAGTATGATATATCTCCTCCTGGGTAGTGACTGACTGGCTGCCCTTCACCAGTATGATGTATCTCCTCCTGGGTAGTGACTGGCTGACTGCTCTTCACCAGTATGATATATCTCCTCCTGGGTAGTGACTGACTGGCTGCTCTTCACCAGTATGATGTATCTCCTCCTGGGTAGTGACTGGCTGCTCTTCACCAGTATGATGTATCTCCTCCTGGGTAGTGACTGGCTGACTGCTCTTCACCAGTATGATGTATCTCCGACTGGGTAGTGACTGGCTACACTTCACCAGTATGATGTATCTTCTCCTGGGTAGTGACTGGCTGGCTGCTCTACACCAGTATGATATATCTCCTCCTGGGTAGTGACTGGCTGCTCTTCCCCAGTATGATGTATCTCCTCCTGGGTAGTGACTGGCTGCTCTACACCAGTATGATGTATCTCCTCCTGGGTAGTGACTGGCTGACTGCTCTACACCAGTATGATGTATCTCCTCCTGGGTAGTGACTGGCTGGCTGCTCTTCACCAGTATGATGTATCTCCTCCTGGGTAGTGACTGGCTGGCTGCTCTTCCCCAGTATGATGTATCTCCTCCTGGGTAGTGACTGGCTGCTCTACACCAGTATGATGTACCTCCTCCTGGGTAGTGACTGGCTGGCTGCTCTACACCAGTATGATGTATCTCCTCCTGGGTAGTGACTGGCTGCTCTACACCAGTATGATGTATCTCCTCCTGGGTAGTGACTGGCTGGCTGCTCTTCACCAGTATGATGTATCTCCTCCTGGGTAGTGACTGACTGGCTGCTCTTCAGCAGTATGATGTATCTCCTCCTGGGTAGTGACTGGCTGGCTGCTCTACACCAGTATGATGTATCTCCTCCTGGGTAGTGACTGACTGGCTGCTCTTCACCAGTATGATGTATCTCCTCCTGGGTAGTGACTGGCTGCTCTTCCCCAGTATGATGTATTTCCTCCTGGGTAGTGACTGGCTGGCTGCTCTTCACCAGTATGATGTATCTCCTCCTGGGTAGTGACTGACTGGCTGCTCTTCACCAGTATGATGTATCTCCTCCTGGGTAGTGACTGGCTGCCCTTCACCAGTATGATGTATCTCCTCCTGGGTAGTGACTGACTGGCTGCTCTACACCAGTATGATGTATCTCCTCCTGGGTAGTGACTGGCTGGCTGCTCTTCACCAGTATGATGTATCTCCTCCTGGGTAGTGACTGACTGGCTGCTCTTCAGCAGTATGATGTATCTCCTCCTGGGTAGTGACTGGCTGGCTGCTCTACACCAGTATGATGTATCTCCTCCTGGGTAGTGACTGACTGGCTGCTCTTCACCAGTATGATGTATCTCCTCCTGGGTAGTGACTGGCTGACTGCTCTACACCAGTATGATGTATCTCCTCCTGGGTAGTGACTGGCTGGCTGCTCTTCACCAGTATGATGTATCTCCTCCTGGGTAGTGACTGGCTGCCCTTCACCAGTATGATGTATCTCCTCCTGGGTAGTGACTGACTGGCTGCTCTTCACCAGTATGATGTATCTCCTCCTGGGTAGTGACTGGCTGCTATTCACCAGTATGATGTATCTCCTCCTGGGTAGTGACTGGCTGGCTGCTCTACACCAGTATGATGTATCTCCTCCTGGGTAGTGACTGGCTGGCTGCTCTTCACCAGTATGATGTATCTCCTCCTGGGTAGTGACTGGCTGCTCTTCACCAGTATGATGTATCTCCTCCTGGGTAGTGACTGGCTGCCCTTCACCAGTATGATGTATCTCCTCCTGGGTAGTGACTGACTGGCTGCTCTACACCAGTATGATGTACCTCCTCCTGGGTAGTGACTGGCTGGCTGCTCTACACCAGTATGATGTATCTCCTCCTGGGTAGTGACTGGCTGCTCTACACCAGTATGATGTATCTCCTCCTGGGTAGTGACTGGCTGGCTGCTCTACACCAGTATGATGTATCTCCTCCTGGGTAGTGACTGGCTGCTCTTCCCCAGTATGATGTATTTCCTCCTGGGTAGTGACTGGCTGGCTGCTCTACACCAGTATGATGTATCTCCTCCTGGGTAGTGACTGGCTGCCCTTCACCAGTATGATGTATCTCCTCCTGGGTAGTGACTGGCTGGCTGCTCTTCACCAGTATGATGTATCTCCTCCTGGGTAGTGACTGACTGGCTGCTCTTCACCAGTATGATGTATCTCCTCCTGGGTAGTGACTGGCTGCTCTTCCCCAGTATGATGTATTTCCTCCTGGGTAGTGACTGGCTGGCTGCTCTTCACCAGTATGATGTATCTCCTCCTGGGTAGTGACTGACTGGCTGCTCTTCACCAGTATGATGTATCTCCTCCTGGGTAGTGACTGGCTGCCCTTCACCAGTATGATGTATCTCCTCCTGGGTAGTGACTGACTGGCTGCTCTACACCAGTATGATGTATCTCCTCCTGGGTAGTGACTGGCTGGCTGCTCTTCACCAGTATGATGTATCTCCTCCTGGGTAGTGACTGACTGGCTGCTCTTCAGCAGTATGATGTATCTCCTCCTGGGTAGTGACTGGCTGGCTGCTCTACACCAGTATGATGTATCTCCTCCTGGGTAGTGACTGACTGGCTGCTCTTCACCAGTATGATGTATCTCCTCCTGGGTAGTGACTGGCTGACTGCTCTACACCAGTATGATGTATCTCCTCCTGGGTAGTGACTGGCTGGCTGCTCTTCACCAGTATGATGTATCTCCTCCTGGGTAGTGACTGGCTGCCCTTCACCAGTATGATGTATCTCCTCCTGGGTAGTGACTGACTGGCTGCTCTTCACCAGTATGATGTATCTCCTCCTGGGTAGTGACTGGCTGCTATTCACCAGTATGATGTATCTCCTCCTGGGTAGTGACTGGCTGGCTGCTCTACACCAGTATGATGTATCTCCTCCTGGGTAGTGACTGGCTGGCTGCTCTTCACCAGTATGATGTATCTCCTCCTGGGTAGTGACTGGCTGCTCTTCACCAGTATGATGTATCTCCTCCTGGGTAGTGACTGGCTGCCCTTCACCAGTATGATGTATCTCCTCCTGGGTAGTGACTGACTGGCTGCTCTACACCAGTATGATGTACCTCCTCCTGGGTAGTGACTGGCTGGCTGCTCTACACCAGTATGATGTATCTCCTCCTGGGTAGTGACTGGCTGCTCTACACCAGTATGATGTATCTCCTCCTGGGTAGTGACTGGCTGGCTGCTCTACACCAGTATGATGTATCTCCTCCTGGGTAGTGACTGGCTGCTCTTCCCCAGTATGATGTATTTCCTCCTGGGTAGTGACTGGCTGGCTGCTCTTCACCAGTATGATGTATCTCCTCCTGGGTAGTGACTGGCTGCCCTTCACCAGTATGATGTATCTCCTCCTGGGTAGTGACTGGCTGGCTGCTCTTCACCAGTATGATGTATTTCCTCCTGGGTAGTGACTGGCTGCCCTTCACCAGTATGATGTATCTCCACCTGGGTAGTGACTGGCTGCTCTACCCCAGTATGATGTATCTCCTCCTGGGTAGTGACTGGCTGCTCTTCCCCAGTATGATGTATCTCCTCCTGGGTAGTGACTGGCTGCCCTTCACCAGTATGATGTATCTCCACCTGGGTAGTGACTGGCTGCTCTACCCCAGTATGATGTATCTCCTCCTGGGTAGTGACTGGCTGCTCTTCCCCAGTATGATGTATCTCCTCCTGGGTAGTGACTGGCTGGCTGCTCTTCACCAGTATGATGTATCTCCTCCTGGGTAGTGACTGGCTGCTATTCACCAGTATGATATATCTCCTCCTGGGTAGTGACTGACTGACTGCTCTTCACCAGTATGATGTATCTCCTCCTGGGTAGTGACTGACTGGCTGCTCTACACCAGTATGATATATCTCCTCCTGGGTAGTGACTGGCTGGCTGCTCTACACCAGTATGATATATCTCCTCCTGGGTAGTGACTGGCTGCTCTTCCCCAGTATGATGTATCTCCTCCTGGGTAGTGACTGGCTGGCTGCTCTACACCAGTATGATGTACCTACTCCTGGGTAGTGACTGACTGGCTGCTCTACACCAGTATGATGTATCTCCTCCTGGGTAGTGACTGGCTGACTGCTCTACACCAGTATGATGTATCTCCTCCTGGGTAGTGACTGGCTGCCCTTCACCAGTATGATGTATCTCCTCCTGGGTAGTGACTGGCTGGCTGCTCTTCACCAGTATGATGTATTTCCTCCTGGGTAGTGACTGGCTGCCCTTCACCAGTATGATGTATCTCCACCTGGGTAGTGACTGGCTGCTCTACCCCAGTATGATGTATCTCCTCCTGGGTAGTGACTGGCTGCTCTTCCCCAGTATGATGTATCTCCTCCTGGGTAGTGACTGGCTGCCCTTCACCAGTATGATGTATCTCCACCTGGGTAGTGACTGGCTGCTCTACCCCAGTATGATGTATCTCCTCCTGGGTAGTGACTGGCTGCTCTTCCCCAGTATGATGTATCTCCTCCTGGGTAGTGACTGGCTGGCTGCTCTTCACCAGTATGATGTATCTCCTCCTGGGTAGTGACTGGCTGCTATTCACCAGTATGATATATCTCCTCCTGGGTAGTGACTGACTGACTGCTCTTCACCAGTATGATGTATCTCCTCCTGGGTAGTGACTGACTGGCTGCTCTACACCAGTATGATATATCTCCTCCTGGGTAGTGACTGGCTGGCTGCTCTACACCAGTATGATATATCTCCTCCTGGGTAGTGACTGGCTGCTCTTCCCCAGTATGATGTATCTCCTCCTGGGTAGTGACTGGCTGGCTGCTCTACACCAGTATGATGTACCTACTCCTGGGTAGTGACTGACTGGCTGCTCTACACCAGTATGATGTATCTCCTCCTGGGTAGTGACTGGCTGACTGCTCTACACCAGTATGATGTATCTCCTCCTGGGTAGTGACTGGCTGCTCTACCCCAGTATGATGTATCTCCTCCTGGGTAGTGACTGGCTGCTCTACCCCAGTATGATGTATCTCCTTCTGGGTAGTGACTGGTTGGCTGCTCTTCACCAGTATGATGTATCTCCTCCTGGGTAGTGACTGGTTGCTCTTCACCAGTATGATATATCTCCTCCTGGGTAGTGACTGACTGGCTGCCCTTCACCAGTATGATGTATCTCCTCCTGGGTAGTGACTGGCTGACTGCTCTTCACCAGTATGATATATCTCCTCCTGGGTAGTGACTGACTGGCTGCTCTTCACCAGTATGATGTATCTCCTCCTGGGTAGTGACTGGCTGCTCTTCACCAGTATGATGTATCTCCTCCTGGGTAGTGACTGGCTGACTGCTCTTCACCAGTATGATGTATCTCCGACTGGGTAGTGACTGGCTACACTTCACCAGTATGATGTATCTTCTCCTGGGTAGTGACTGGCTGGCTGCTCTACACCAGTATGATATATCTCCTCCTGGGTAGTGACTGGCTGCTCTTCCCCAGTATGATGTATCTCCTCCTGGGTAGTGACTGGCTGCTCTACACCAGTATGATGTATCTCCTCCTGGGTAGTGACTGGCTGACTGCTCTACACCAGTATGATGTATCTCCTCCTGGGTAGTGACTGGCTGGCTGCTCTTCACCAGTATGATGTATCTCCTCCTGGGTAGTGACTGGCTGGCTGCTCTTCCCCAGTATGATGTATCTCCTCCTGGGTAGTGACTGGCTGCTCTACACCAGTATGATGTATCTCCTCCTGGGTAGTGACTGACTGGCTGCTCTTCACCAGTATGATGTATCTCCTCCTGGGTAGTGACTGGCTGCTCTACCCCAGTATGATATATCTCCTCCTGGGTAGTGACTGGCTGGCTGCTCTACACCAGTATGATGTACCTCCTCCTGGGTAGTGACTGGCTGGCTGCTCTTCACCAGTATGATGTATCTCCTCCCGGGTAGTGACTGACTGGCTGCTCTTCACCAGTATGATGTATCTCCTCCTGGGTAGTGACTGGCTGGCTGCTCTACACCAGTATGTCTCTGTTAGTACACTGCATGACATTGGGGGGTGTTTTGCTATTTAGTCAGCAGGGGAATCCTCTAGCCCCCTATGAAACAGTAGTCCTATTGACACAACCAGGGGGTACAACTGTGCCTGCCGTCCTATTTATAACCTGGCACATCCTATCCACAGTCCCTGCCTGCATCCCAAATGGCAAACTATTCTCTATTTAGTTCACTAATTTTGGTCAAAAGTAGTGCACTATATATTGAATCGGGTGCCATTTGGGTTGCAACCCCTGCCATGGTAAATCTGCATGATTTTAGCCAAAGGCTGTGGATTTTGCAATGTTTTCCTGATGGAATTACTTGTGACATTACATTTTGAATCCCTTGAAGCAGGACATTTTTTCTCTCTCTGTATAGGAAATATATACTGTTTATTACATGCATAATACATGTATGTACCGAAAGCAAAGCATATGGCTCCAGTTCATTCTTGTATACACTCTAATTATGAGCTAAACATCACTAGTATAGTGGAGAAGGCCAAGCGTAGTACTCTATGCCTCCCTCCATCATTGCATTACTGTGACGTTTAGTGTATTTTGACACTGGTCTTTTACTACTACCAGAGATTGTCCATTTACACTTGGAAGTGACAGCCACAAGAACAACAGTCTCTTCTGATCAATCGACGTCTGCATAACACAACAGGGGCTCCCGAGTGGCGCAGCGGTCTAAGGCACTGCATCTCAGTGCTAGAGGCGTCACTACAGACTCCCTGGTTCGATTCCAGGCTGTATCACAACTGGCAGTGATTGGGAGTCCCATAGGGCGGTGCACAATTGGCCCAGCGTCGTTAGCTTTTGGCCGGGGTAGGCTGTCATTGTCAATAAGAATTTGTTCTTAACTGACGTGTCTAGTTAAATAAATGAAATACAGTGTTGACTTTGAGAAGATAATTGTACTATATTGCCTTAGTCATTGTTATGATGTTCGTCTGCTTCTCTTTTGGATTGATGAAACCGTAGCTGTGTGTCCCTTTTGATATGGAAACCAAATATTTCGCAATTACAATTTATATTTTTTTATCAATTGAATTCTTAGTGACTGTTCTGTGCAACACACACCTCAAATTTGCAGTTTCACATTATGAGCTTAAATTTCACATGCGCAAGCATATTTTCACGTATAACATTTGGAGTTCACATGTTAACACCACCTTTTCACATGAGAAGAAAAATGTTTTTACCTCATGTAATTGCAGTTGCATATGTGAAAAGGTGGTGTTTTCACATTTAAGAAAATGTCACATGTAAAATTCTCACTTTCACATATGGAATGGCATTTTCACATGTAAAAATCTCACTTTCACATATGGAATGGCATTTTCACATGTAAAAATCTCACTTTCACATAAGGAATGGCATTTTCACATGTAAAAAAACAATCACATGAAATAATCCCATTTGCAGTTTCACATGTAAGAAAACTCCAATGTAAAAACGTCACTTTCACATATGGAATTGCAAGTTCACATATGAAAACTATTTACATATAAAAATCGAATTTGCAGTTTCATATGTAAGAAACATTCACAGGTGAAATTGCAAGTTCACATGTGGTGGTGAAATAGTGTTATTCTCCTCACATGTGAAAAGGTAGGGTTAACAGGCTGCAGTAGCAATGTTCCCATATATGGAATTGCAAATTCTGTAATGCCATTCTGTAAAAATGTAACTTATCCTACCTGAGTATAATAACTCAAGTGTGTTAAAAATAATAATTTCTGAGAAATCCATTCGGCGTGTTACTGCTGCAGGCACACGCCTCTCTTCTTCATGGTCAGTGACCGTTGGAAGAAGCCCAGTGAAAAGAACAGTGAAAAGTGTCTCCTTATTTATCCTGTTTAACATGTTGAAATTAGCTCTCTCTCCCGAGTGGCGCTGTGGTTTAAGGCACTGCATCGCCGTGCTTGAGGCGTCACTACAGACACGGGTTCGAGCCCAGACTGTGTCACAGCCGGCTGTGACCGGGAGACCCATGAGGCAGTGCACAATTGGCCCAGCATCTTCTGGGTTAGGGGAGGGTTTGGCCAGCCGGGTTTTTCCCTGTTCTATCGCTCTCTAGCGACTCCTTGAAGCGGGCCCGGGCGATGCAAGCTGACTTCGGTCGCCAGCTGGACAGTGTTTCCTCCGACACATTGGAACGGCTGGTATCCGGGTTAAATGAGCAGTGTGTCAAGAAGCAGCGCAGCGCGACTTGGCAGGGTCACGTTTTGGAGGACGCATGGCTCTTGACCTTCACCTCTCCCGAGTCTGTAGGGGAGATGCAGCGATGGGACAAGACTGTAACTGCCAATTGGATATCACGAAATTGGGAAGAAAAATGGGTAAAAGTACCAAAATATATATATATATATTGCTCTGTCAGAGTTAGTAAATTGTTTTTTTGCATTGTCTGAAAACATCCAAAATACAAAATCTATACAGCTAAAATAAACAAAGCGATATAAAACAAGTAGATGTTGATTGATGTTGAGGTTAAAGTGTTATCAGGTTTCAGGTAAGGTAAGTGCAGACTGTGTTGAAGTAACAGTGTTTATTGCAACAACAGGGGCAGGCAGTCAGGGGTCGATCATCCAGAGTAGCAGCAAAGGTACAGGACGGCAGGCTCAGGGTCAGGGTCAGGGTCAGGCAGAGTGGTCAGGCAGGCTCAGGCTCAGGCTCAGGGTCAGGGTCAGGGTCAGGCTCAGGGTCAGGGTCAGGGTCAGGCAGGCTCAGGGTCAGGGTCAGGGTCAGGGTCAGGCAGAGTGGTCAGGCAGGCTCAGGGTCAGGCTCAGGGTCAGGGTCAGGGTCAGGCAGAGTGGTCAGGCAGGCTCAGGGTCAGGGTCAGGGTCAGGGTCAGGCAGAGTGGTCAGGCAGGCTCAGGGTCAGGGTCAGGGTCAGGCAGAGTGGTCAGGCAGGCAGGCTCAGGGTCAGGGTCAGGGTCAGGGTCAGGCAGAGTGGTCAGGCAGGCAGGCTCAGGGTCAGGGTCAGGGTCAGGCAGAGTGGTCAGGCAGGCTCAGGGTCAGGGTCAGGGTCAGGCAGAGTGGTCAGGCAGGCAGGCTCAGAGTTAGGACAGGCAAGGGTCAAAACCAGGAGGACGAGAAAAAAAGAGACTGGGAAAAAACAGGAGCTGAGAAAATGCTGGTTTACGTGACCATGAGCAACCATGACTCGTTCTATTTTATCTTTAAAATATTTCAAGATATCTGCAGTATTTATACTTTTTTTTTTCATTTCAAGTTGGTCACAGTTCATTTGAAATGAACATAACGTTGGCTTCTCCCGTATGAGAACTGGGTTCTAATCCCTCCAGTTATAAAAATACTTATAATAATATCATATGCAGAATGTTGGGAAACCACTTATCTGAGTCATGTGAAACTTCACACATGTCCCAAAACCTCATGTGTTTGTTTATCCCAAGTGACATTTTTCACGTGATTTGTTCACGTGAAAAATTCATGTGAAATGTCAGACATGTCCACACACCACTGAATGACTCATGAAAATTCCAAATCTAAAAAACATTTTAACCTGTGTCTGAAAACCACGTGTTTTTTTCACGTGTTCTTTTCACATGTGATTTTTTCATGTGTTTTCTTTTCTAAGGGTTGGCCCTGCACCTTCTAATTAGGGTCCACTCTTTCTCCAAGGTAATGAAGAGGTTAAAAGTTCCATGCAGTGCAGTTTAGCCTCCTAGGACAGGGCTGGAAGGAAGCAGGAAGCCTTGATGGGATTTCATCTTCTATAGTCTACGACAACATAGATCTCAGTTTTATATCACTCTGCTTGATTAGTATTTTAATGGTGCATGTTAGAGCTGGCTGCAGCCCTTCAGCTCTTCTACTGCTGCTAAAGCTTCACCAATTAATTATGCAGAATGTTACACATCACAAAGGTGGGAGGGGCTTGGCTGAACCATTTCGAAGGAATTACATGCCTTCACAGAGCCAAATTGGTGAGAGGGGAGGGGAGACATTTACTTTATTTAGAGATTAGGATTTCCATGGCTGAGGAAAGGAAAAAAATAGTTTAATTAAAGTCATATATAATTGCGTGTCCACATCTGAACGGTTCCCCTCCTTCACTCCTGCACCAATAATTATCATAACAAAAAGCTGCATCCACTCAATGGGGGTGTATTTAAGTTTATGTTCATAAATGAACAATGATCTGGGTAGATCTTAGAGAACTTTATTTCCAAACAGTATTTATTTATTTAACAATACAATGGATAAGTCATTTTGCTAAGTGAATTGCTATGTTAAATCTTCAATTATCATGTCAAATGAACAGTGATACAATTTCAAATGTAAAAAAAGTAAGAACTGCAGATAGCTTGAAATATTTCAAACACAAAAGAGAATGTGTAAGGAAAGGTAAAGTGTGGAAACATGTGGTCAACTTTGTGCAAATGCCTTTTCTTACCTAATGAATTTGCTTTGCTTTATTACTGTACAAGTGTCAAACATATACAGTGCATGACTGGACAGTGATACACACATCTCTCTCAAAGTATATATATATAATCCACATACAGTGTGTAGAAAGGTATGAGGTGATATTAGCCATCCTTAGCGGTAATACTAGAATTTCGATACACTTGCAATAATATCTGCTAAATATGTGTATGCGACCAATAAAATGTGATTTAATTTAATATTAGAGGTGATATCAGTCATCCTTGGCGGATTCCATTGTTTCATCTCCATCTGATCGTCATCCTGTAGTCCTAGTGGTCCTGGTCCAGTCCTGCTGTGGTGCAGTGGGTCGTTCAGTATTCCACTCAGCCCTGGAGTCAATGCCCAATGTGGGTTGCAGAGAAATACGAGCTTTACTGTCGCGCTGCTGCTGTCCCTGTATCTGCTCTCTCTCTTTCTCTCTCTCTCTCTCTCTCTCTCTCTCTCTCTCTCTCTCTCTCTCTCTCTCTCTCTCTCTCTCTCTCTCTCTATGTATCTGCTATCTCTTCTTTCTGTCTCAATCTTTAACCTATGTGATAGAGGGGGGACATATGTACAGGGGTAAACATTCAGCCCACCTCTTTTTCGAGTCTCCACCGTTTGAGTATATTTAAGGCTTTGGAAGAACAATGCACGGCCAAGGCAACAAAGGAGTGGCTCAAGAAGAAGCACATTAAGGTCCTGGAGTGGCCTAGCCAGTCTCCAGACCTTAATCCCAAAGAAAATCTGTGGAGGGAGCTGAAGGTTCGAGTTGCCAAACGTCAGCCTCGAAACCTTAATGACTTGGAGAAGATCTGCAAAGAGGAGTGGGACAAAATCCCTCCTGAGATATGTGCAAACCTGGTGGCCAACTACAAGAAACATCTGACCTCTGTGATTGCCAACAAGGGTTTTGCCACCAAGTACTAAGTCATGTTTTGCAGAGGGGTCAAATACATATTTCCCTCATTAAAATGCAAATCAATTTATCACATTTTTGACATGTGTTTTTCTGGATTTTTTTGTTGTTATTCTGTCTCTCGCTGTTCAAATAAACCTACCATTAAAATTATAGACTGATCATTTCTTTGTCAGTGGGCAAACGTACAAAATCAGCAGGGGATTAAATACTTTTTTCCCTCACTGTATACTGAAACGTTGATTTAACTATACGTATACTGAAACATTGATATAACTATATGTATACTGAAACGTTGACAATAGATATGCAGAGTTAGAATCATGTGTTTTGGAGTATTTTTTACTACAACAGTCCTAAATGTCCTCCACCACTGAACACTGTCCTCCAAATCCTCCATTCCACACTGTCTAGTCCTCTGTGTCCTCCACCACTGAACACTGTCCTCCAAATCCTCCATTCCACACTGTCTAGCCCTCTATGTCCTCCACCACTGAACCTCCAAGGGACCATGACACAATGTCCCAAGAACGTCCTAAAAACGTCCTTGGGGACTTTCCCAGGACAAACCAGTGTCGTAACGTGACTATCATTCATGTGATGACATGCTATTTATCGAATAATTAACTATGTTTAATTATTACGTGATTAAATGAATCATGTAAGAATAAACTCATTAGTAACTTGGGGCACCACAGGAGAAGTTGTTTAATGAGTTACCATTTCTGAAATAACTCAAGAATATATCAGAATATCTCGATATCATAACAGTCAATAATTCATAATTTCCTCATATCAGTCTCATTCTGAACGTCGTTGACCTCGTAAATCTGCATGAACCCTATCCTAAATGAATTACATAAACACAAACACAGTATAGATTACTAACATAATGCAATGAAAAGTCCCTAGTGGACTAACCCGATATGACCGTTTGGCTACACAATGGAAAGGGAGGGTCAAGATAAAGAGAGTGGGAGAGACAAAGAGAGTGGGCTGGTATATACATGTGGAATTTATACTCATGAGAATGAATACTTTGCGCATGAACAACCGCTCATTCGAAAATAATTGCAATGTGTATATTTATGCTTGTACGTCTTCTCGCTGTTGAAATCACCCGGTCCGTCTTTGAGGAGTAGTTTGACAGAAGTCTCTGGTTTGTCCACCAGAGGTCACGATGTCCTTTGTAGTTGTAGTTGTAATTGTAGTTCTTCTTTGTCTTGGAGCGTTTTGCTAGAACGTGTCCTCCAGATGTTGCTCACGCGGTGGTCTTTGGTCAAGTTTACTAGGCTACTGGTACTTGAACAGCTGCAGACTGCATGTTCCGGGATAGTCTTTATCTTCTTCACTCTAGAGTTTCAGAGGGTCTTACCATTTTCTGGTCTTGTAAGTTTTAAACCATTTGTCAGCCGTGTAGCCCCCCATTCCACACTGTCTGGTCTCATTTAAATTCCAACCATTTCAATGTGTGGATGGTCCTCACGTTCTCTGGTCTAATGTAATTCTTCAGTGAGTCCTTTTAAGCGCTCTGTAAAAAAGGGGCGTTCTATCATGTGGACACAAACTCTGACCTCATTGGGGGCGTAGCCACTGACTGGCACAAGTTTTGCAAGAAAAACTATTATCATTTAGAAGGCTAAAATCACATTGCTATCTTTTCACAAATGGATTCATATTTAATCATATAAGTTTTACAACCTTTAGATGCAAACCTGACACCTCAAATGAGTAAACTTTCAAAGATACAGTTATTTAGTTATACCATCTTTAATGATGTGTCACGTCCTGACCAGTATAAGGGTTAATTGGTATTGTAGTTTGGTCAGGACGTGGCAGAGGGTATTTGTTTTATGTGGTTCAGGGTGGTGTTTTTGTTGTAAGGGCATTTGATTTAGTATTCCGGGGTTTTTGGGCACTGTTTGAGTTTCACGTATTTCTATGTTGATCTAGTTAGTTGTATGTCTATGTTTGGTTAATTGGGGTGGACTTCCAATTGAAGGCAGCTGTGTGGTGTTGCCTTTGATTGGAAGTCCTATATTAGTTGGGTGTGTTTGTCTGTTTAATTGTGGGAGATTGTTCTGAGTTTAACCTTGTGCCTTGCCAGACTGTGTGTTGATCGTTCGTTCTCTTTTTGTTATTTTTGGTGTTCATTTTGGAGTCAATAAACCTCAAGATGAGCTTACACATACCTGCTGCGTTTTGGTCCTCCTTAACCAACGACAACCGTGACATGATGTCACAAAACAATAACCGTTTGGCAGGATTTATTGTTTAGATCCCCACCAACCATTCCAAACGATTGGATTTCAAAACGAATGTTCCAATGTCCAATATTTGGATGTTAGAGTTTTTTAGGCCAGAATCTCTCTCTACGCACAAAGGATTTTTCACTCAATACTGCAGAGCAGAAGGGAGAGTTTCTGCCAGGTATTTACGATCCGGTTGTTAAGTCATACAACTCTGGTGGGAGAGGAGAGGGGGGGGGGGGGCTGATCAAGCGCCTATGATCCTCACCCAAGAGAGAGAGTGTCATGACACCGGGAACTAGACAAAACCTCCAGGGGACCATGACACAATGTCTTGACCACTTTAGGCAACCATTTAGTGAAGTCCTGTCTAATATTTGTTTTGCTGGGACGTTCCCTTGGGACCGTCACGCAACATCCTAATGACTAGTAAAATGAAAGTCCTGAGAATGTTCTAAAAAAGAACTGACATGGTCCTCAGTGATGTCCCGCAGAGAACGTTCCCTTGGGACCATCATGAAACGTCCCCTTGTGGTCATTGAATGTCTCATGGATAACTTTCTATCAGAATCAAATAGGAACCTTTTCGTAACGTTCCCTAATGGACATCAAAATACCTTATTATAATGTTATACTTTGACAAAACGGGACCTGCACTGAATCTCATGATTTATTGTTCCTAGAACATTCTCAGTGAGTCAGTGGGATAACGTCTAGCCAAAACCGTTAAAGGGACCTAATCGGACTGTTGCTACAGTACAATCTTTTGGTTCTAATCTTCACCCCTCTTTATCTGCAAATGTAGATATAAAAAATGTACTTCAAGCCAACTGCCGACCTTTCATAGCAACTGTCTGGTTGGCAAACATGTGGATTACCATTGTTTAAGGCTATGTCTCAAATAGCTCCCTATTCCGAACATAGTGCCTTATGGGCCCTGGTCCAAAGTAGTACACTATGTAGGGAATATGGTGCCATTTGAGATGAAAACCTAGTGTTTAAATCTGCCCTCGATTCTCTCTTCAGATTGAAGAGGCAGCCTCGGTAACAAGCAGAGCTCAGTTTAAGTGCCAAGACGTTACTGGACTCTCTGGGGCTTATGATAGATTGCATCTCTCCTTTGTTCAGGGGGAATTGCATTGTTTCGGGTTAACAATCCACAAGCTCCACTGAGTAATGGTGAAGAAAGATAGTTCGTGCTTCAGAATTGATGTGTGGAATATAAACACTTAAAATGTGTGATGCTACATGGATATGTGGGAATCTTTTGTGAAAAAGTTTGCATATTCTTCATAAAGGAAGAACAGAAAAACTATTGAGCTGCTTTGACTCCGACACATTAAAACATTTACCAACTTAGGAAACTGCTTTGACTCAGACACATTAAAACATTTACCAACTCAGGCAGAAACCTTCTCATACTGCAATAGGAGCCTAAGTGCAAAGAGGAGAGATTTAAAACATCTCTTGGGGCTGCAGAATCACATTTTCATCTTACACTTCCCCTTCCCTTGACTCCCAGCATGCAACCTGAAACAGCTCCCTCCCTCACTATGGCCTTCTCTCTCCACCAGTCTATGATATCCTGACCTGACCTCTTGGTAGACCTTGTCTCTTCACCAGCCAATGATATCCTGACCTGACCTCTTGGTAGGCCTTGTCTCTTCACCAGCCAATGATATCCTGACCTGACCTCTTGGTGGGCCTTGTCTCTTCACCAGCCAATGATATCCTGACCTGACCTCTTGGTAGGCCTTGTCTCTTCACCAGCCAATGATATCCTGACCTGACCTCTTGGTAGGCCTTGTCTCTTCACCAGCCAATGATATCCTGACCTGACCTCTTGGTAGGCCTTCTCTCTCCACCAGCCAATGATATCCTGACCTGACCTCCTGGTAGACCTTGTCTCTTCACCAGCCAATGATATCCTGACCTGACCTCTTGGTAGGCCTTGTCTCTTCACCAGCCAATGATATCCTGACCTGACCTCTTGGTAGGCCTTCTCTCTCCACCAGCCAATGATATCCTGACCTGACCTCCTGGTAGACCTTGTCTCTTCACCAGCCAATGATATCCTGACCTGACCTCTTGGTAGGCCTTGTCTCTTCACCAGCCAATGATATCCTGACCTGACCTCTTGGTAGGCCTTGTCTCTCCACCAGCCAATGATATCCTGACCTGACCTCTTGGTAGGCCTTGTCTCTTCACCAGCCAATGATATCCTGACCTGACCTCTTGGTAGGCCTTGTCTCTCCACCAGCCAATGATATCCTGACCTGACCTCTTGGTAGGCCTTGTCTCTTCACCAGCCAATGATATCCTGACCTGACCTCTTGGTAGGCCTTGTCTCTTCACCAGCCAATGATATCCTGACCTGACCTCTTGGTAGGCCTTGTCTCTTCACCAGCCAATGATATCCTGACCTGACCTCTTGGTAGGCCTTGTCTCTCCACCAGCCAATGATATCCTGACCTGACCTCTTGGTAGGCCTTGTCTCTCCACCAGCCAATGATATCCTGACCTGACCTCTTGGTAGGCCTTGTCTCTCCACCAGCCAATGATATCCTGACCTGACCTCTTGGTAGGCCTTGTCTCTTCACCAGCCAATGATATCCTGACCTGACCTCTTGGTAGGCCTTGTCTCTCCACCAGCCAATGATATCCTGACCTGACCTCTTGGTAGGCCTTGTCTTTTCACCAGCCAATGATATCCTGACCTGACCTCTTGGTAGGCCTTGTCTCTCCACCAGCCAATGATATCCTGACCTGACCTCTTGGTAGGCCTTGTCTCTTCACCAGCCAATGATATCCTGACCTGACCTCTTGGTAGGCCTTGTCTCTCCACCAGCCAATGATATCCTGACCTGACCTCTTGGTAGGCCTTGTCTCTTCACCAGCCAATGATATCCTGACCTGACCTCTTGGTAGGCCTTGTCTCTCCACCAGCCAATGATATCCTGACCTGACCTCTTGGTAGGCCTTGTCTCTTCACCAGCCAATGATATCCTGACCTGACCTCTTGGTAGGCCTTGTCTCTTCACCAGCCAATGATATCCTGACCTGACCTCTTGGTAGGCCTTGTCTCTTCACCAGCCAATGATATCCTGACCTGACCTCTTGGTAGGCCTTGTCTCTTCACCAGCCAATGATATCCTGACCTGACCTCTTGGTAGGCCTTGTCTCTTCACCAGCCAATGATATCCTGACCTGACCTCTTGGTAGGCCTTGTCTCTTCACCAGCCAATGATATCCTGACCTGACCTCTTGGTATCCTCGTAGTGCACAATTCTTCTCTCCCAGGCACTTCATGGAGCCGTGAGGCCTGAATGCCATCTTAGTGGCTGGCTTGACATGCAGCCATTTGAAGGGAACATATGGCTTTATTCATTTGCGTTAGTTTGTGCGGATGCAGCACACCTCGGAGGCCGACCTGCCACTTCAGATACAGAGAGCAGCTTGATACAGGTGTAGTCTCTGAGTTATTATGGCTGCACAGGGCCTTGCTGTAGCACACACGGCACCATGCCCTGCCTGCACACTGAACACGCACTACTCTACAGGACAGCTACGGGGGGGCAGGAAACAGTGCTGCTGACTGCCTGCATGAGAGGAACACTGTCTGGGAATAGGCAGTTAATGTGTTATTTGACTTAAGTATACAGATTTACTGGAGATGTTGCATTATTTCTTAAACTATACAACAACATTCCCTTCATTCATGATCATTATAACACACATTAGCTGACTGAAGACTGCTAGATATTTCTCAATATACCGTAAAGGTAATAAGTATCTCTACATACTGTAGAACATTGTGCCCATATTCTTACAAGTGTTTTGCCTTTGTTTTGGTTTGTTTGAGTGCAACAACACTGTCCATATTGTTGTTTAGTTTTATTGGTTTATATAAACTTCACATCCCAGTGTTACACTCTAAAAGTATGATTCTTCCTAACAATACAAAACATAGCCACTTTAAATGGGCTTAACATCCCCTGGCCGTGGTTTCAATTGGATTATTATCCCCTGGCCAAGGTTTCAATTGGCTTAACATCCCTTGGCCATGGTTTCAATTGGATTATAATCCCCTGGCCGTGGTTTCAATTGGCTTAACATCCCCTGGCTGTGGTTTAAATTGGATTATAATCCCCTGGCCGTGGTTTAAATTGGCTTAACATCCCCTGGCCATGGTTTAAATTGGCTTAATATCCCCTGGCCGTGGTTTCAATTGGATTATAATCCCCTGGCCATGGTTTAAATTGGTTTAACATCTCCTGGCCGTGGTTTAAATTGGCTTAACATCCCCTGGCCATGGTTTCAATTGGATTATAATCCCCTGGCCATGGTTTAATTGGCTTAACATCCCCTGGCCGTGGTTTCAATTGGATTATAATCCCCTGGCCGTGGTTTAAATTGGCTTAACATCCCCTGGCCATGGTTTAAATTGGCTTAACATCCAATGGCCGTGGTTTAAATTGGCTT
Organism: Salmo trutta; assembly: GCF_901001165.1. Classification (NCBI taxonomy): domain Eukaryota; kingdom Metazoa; phylum Chordata; class Actinopteri; order Salmoniformes; family Salmonidae; genus Salmo; species Salmo trutta. The sequence goes on along the minus strand of NC_042959.1, from coordinate 6,606,449 downwards.
AACATCCCCTGGCCGTGGTTTCAATTGGATTATAATCCCCTGGCCGTGGTTTCAATTGGATTATAACCCTCTGGCCGTGGTTTAAATTGGATTATAATCCCCTGGCCGTGGTAGTCAGGACAGCACTCTGAAATCAGCAGCTGATGATGGGTCACGTTGATGATCATACTCAGGTGTAGATTTCACTCCTGTTCAGCCTAAATTTACACGACATGTGACCAGAAGACAGCAGAGCGGAAGGTGACAGATTTAAAGGAACTACCAATTACTGTGACCTGAAATTTCAGTCAATTTTCTCTGATTTATCTGTAGTTAGGGCATCTTTTTTTATTATCCTTCACATTCCCTCTCTTTTATATGTTTCTCTTTCAAAAGGGCATGGATTCTTATATTCTGTTTCAGATCTGGAAAACAACGGTCATGAAAATGGCTTTTTCCAAACAGAAAAAGGGAGCCTTTTTTCAAATAGTAAATGGACTGTGTGTAATAATGTGTAATTGAATTCTATTTAACCTTACAGTACTGTGCATGTTATGATGATATGAAAACCATCTCTACTCCTCCTTGCTTCCAGCTAGTTCAGTTCTTCCTAGAAGATATATGAAAGAACTCAGGGATTTATAAATGCAGTCCATTTGGATGTGGAAGGTATATAATAATAAGCTGTCTAAGAAGAGATGTATGCTAACGGTGCTATCTGTAATTCATTCAGCCCTGCCTGGGCTATCACAAACAGAGATTATTTATAGATGTGTTCTTTTCCTTTCACCACTACACCTTCTCAGAGTACCACCCACTTATAATATTCCAGGAAATGGGAGTGTCAGAGGAGGACCCATTAAAACTCTCTCTCTCTCTCTCTCTCTCTCTCTGTCTCTGTCTCTGTCTCTGTCTCTCTCTCTGTCTCTCTCTCTCTCTCTCTCTCTCTCTCTCTCTCTCTGTCTCTCTCTCTCTCTCTCTGTCTCTCTCTCTCTCTCTCTCTCTGTCTCTGTCTCTGTCTCTCTCTCTCTCTCTGTCTCTCTCTCTCTCTCTCTGTCTCTGTCTCTGTCTCTGTCTCTCTCTCTGTCTCTCTCTCTCTGTCTCTCTCTGTCTCTCTCTCTCTCTCTCTCTCTCTCTCTCTGTCTCTCTCTGTCTCTCTCTCTCTCTGTCTCTCTCTGTCTCTCTCTCTCTCTCTCTCTCTGTCTCTCTCTTTCTCTTTCTCTCTGTCTCTGTCTCTCTCTCTCTGTCTGTCTCTGTCTCTCTCTCTCTGTCTCTGTCTCTGTCTCTGCACTTACTGTACCTGTCCGTGTAAGAGCAGCAACTGATGCAAACAGCAACGGGGTACAATAATGAGGTACAGGAATAGCTACAACAAAGGGGTACAGCCATGGGCAATAATATGGCACCACTGTGATTACTAATGAACCTGTATTCCCACAATCAGAGGAAATCCTGGTGGAATACACACTGTCCTTTAGCATAAACAAGGGGCTTCTACCTACCTGTGCTCAAGAGCATGAAAAACATAAGGTGGATGAGTAGAAGCCTGTGTGCCATCTGTGGGTCTGTGGCGGTGTGCCATCTACAATTATCACTCTATAGAGTGGCGCTGAGAGTGTAAACTGGGCAGAAAGAGTGGATCTGATTATGGAGGCCTACAGTAATGTATGTTGTCTATAGACTGTAGTGTTCCGTTTTTCTAGTTTTTGAATGTTGTTTGTGAGATATCCCCCATCGTGGTGAAATGTTATACTTGTGGTTTATGGTTTTGGTAAAGTATGTCTAAACACGTTTAGACTGTGGACTCGATTCAATCCGTAGCGCTGAAGAGCTGCGCTACAGCGTAATAGAAATTTAAAGCCAATGTTCCCACGTTCGCAGAGACCGCATTCACGGTAAAAACGCTGCATATTTCGGCCGCGCTACAACGCAGATCTTTAGGTTTACAGATGAAATCAATCCCTAAATTTGTTTTTTTGGGTGTAGTGAAGGCACAATGTGAAGAAGAATTTCCTACCCATTCTGGACTGCAATTAGGGTTCACATTTCACACCCTTATCAGTGTGGAAATACTTGGGCAGCCACATAACGGTCAACAATATGAAAATCTGTGTAGCCATAAGTGTATTACCCAAAAGTCCAACTCTGCACTATAATACTTGCTTCTATCAGTGGGAGCCAACGCAGCAACAAGTGAATGTACAGCCTCATCTGTGTGTACTGTGAGTTCTAATTAAAAGTGCTTGAAAAATGACTTGTATCATCACTAGCACAGTTGTATTTTGAGCAATATTCCCAATGCTTTCAACAGGTGCCTTTTGTTACAGTGATAAGGTTAAACTATGGGGTTTAGTCTAGACTAGTAAAATGACTCAAAATCTGCCCTTTCTCTCCCAAACATAGCAATAGCTGTCCCCATTCTTCATTGATTGTGCAACTGTAACGCCCAGGCCATAGAGAGGGGGTTTTGTTCTTTATTTTGGTTAGGCCAGGGTGTTACATTGGGTGGGCGTTCTATGTTCCTTTTTCTATGTTTTTGTATTTCTTTGTTTTGGGCCGTGTGTGGCTCCCAATCAGGCACAGCTGAAGCTCGTTGTTGCTGATTGGGAGTCACACATAAGGAGCATGTTTTTCCTTTGGGTTTTGTGGGTAATTGTTTCTGTCTAGTGTTTTCTGTCTTGTGTAGAGTTAATCCTGACAGGACTGTTTTGCTGTCGTCGTTTGTTTATTTTTGTAGTGGTCTCTTTTTTCATTAAAACTCTAATGATGAACACATCCTCCGCTGCACCTTGGTCTCATTCTGACGACGGCCGTTATAGCAACTGATACATCAAGGGCAAACATGTTGATGCAATAGGAGAAAATAATACATTTAAAGGAAGGAGGCTGCAGTTACAGCTCAGTGGGTTTAATGAGACTTTATACCGTCTAACAGGATGGAGAATTTAAAGTTGATAATCAGGGAGATGTCCTGCTGGTATTTTATTATAGTTGATAATCAGGGAGGCGTCCAGCTGGTATTTTATTATAGTTGATAATCAGGGAGGTGTCCTGCTGGTATTTTATTATAGTTGATAATCAGGGTTGCGTCCAGCTGGTATTTTATTATAGTTGATAATCAGGGAGGCGTCCTGCTGGTATTTTATTATAGTTGATAATCAGGGAGGCGTCCTGCTGGTATTTTATTATAGTTGATAATCAGGGAGGCGTCCTGCTGGTATTTTATTATAGTTGATAATCAGGGAGGCGTCCTGCTGGTATTTTATTATAGTTGATAATCAGGGAGGCGTCCAGCTGGTATTTTATTATAGTTGATAATCAGGGTTGCGTCCTGCTGGTATTTTATTATAGTTGATAATCAGGGAGGCGTCCTGCTGGTATTTTATTATAGTTGATAATCAGGGTTGCGTCCAGCTGGTATTTTATTATAGTTGATAATCAGGGAGGTGTCCTGCTGGTATTTTATTATAGTTGATAATCAGGGTTGCGTCCAGCTTGTATTTTATTATAGTTGATAATCAGGGAGGTGTCCTGCTGGTCTTTTATTATAGTTGATAATCAGGGTTGCGTCCAGCTTGTATTTTATTATAGTTGATAATCAGGGAGACGTCCTGCTGGTATTTTATTATAGTTGATAATCAGGGAGGCGTCCTGCTGGTATTTTATTATAGTTGATAATCAGGGAGGCGTCCAGCTGGTATTTTATTATAGTTGATAATCAGGGAGGCGTCCTGCTGGTATTTTATTATAGTTCATAATCAGTGAGGCGTCCAGCTGGTATTTTATTATAGTTGATAATCAGGGAGGCGTCCTGCTGGTATTTTATTATAGTTGATAATCAGGGAGACGTCCTGCTGGTATTTTATTATAGTTGATAATCAGGGAGACGTCCTGCTGGTATTTTATTATAGTTGATAATCAGGGAGACGTCCTGCTGGTATTTTATTATAGTTGATAATCAGGGAGGCGTCCTGCTGGTATTTTATTATAGTTGATAATCAGGGAGGCGTCCTGCTGGTATTTTATTATAGTTGATAATCAGGGAGACGTCCAGCTGGTATTTTATTATAGTTGATAATCAGGGAGGCGTCCTGCTGGTATTTTATTATAGTTGATAATCAGGGAGACGTCCTGCTGGTATTTTATTATAGTTGATAATCAGGGAGACGTCCTGCTGGTATTTTATTATAGTTGATAATCAGGGAGGCGTCCTGCTGGTATTTTATTATAGTTGATAATCAGGGAGGCGTCCTGCTGGTATTTTATTATAGTTGATAATCAGGGAGGCGTCCTGCTGGTATTTTATTATAGTTGATAATCAGGGAGACGTCCTGCTGGTATTTTATTATAGTTCATAATCAGGGAGGCGTCCAGCTGGTATTTTATTATAGTTGATAATCAGGGAGGCGTCCTGCTGGTACTTGACGGTGGTGTTGGTGGAGCCGGTTATACTGCTAAACAGGGATTGCGTCCCAAATAGAACCCTGTTCCCTAAATTGAACTCTGTTCCCTAAATAGAACCCTATTCCCTGAATAGGGCCCTGGTCAAAATAAGTGCAATATTTTAGGGAATAGAATGACATTCTAGGAATAATCATCCTTGACGAGGAGCTGATTGAGACAAGGGAGTGATTTGATACTTGACATCTGGAGATCATGACTTACCCTGGTGTGTACAGCCAGGGACTGTAACGTCTGTCACAACAAACAACACAATGTTCTCTGGTGTGCTGTTACCTGACTACAGCCCGGGACTGTAACGTCTGTCACAACAAACAACATGATGTTCTCTGGTGTGCTGTTACCTGACTACAGCCCGGGACTGTAACGTCTGTCACAACAAACAACATGATGTTCTCTGGTGTGCTGTTACCTGACTACAGCCCGGGACTGTAACGTCTGTCACAACAAACAACATGATGTTCTCTGGTGTGCTGTTACCTGACTACAGCCCGGGACTGTAACGTCTGTCACAACAAACAACATGATGTTCTCTGGTGTGCTGTTACCTGACTACAGCCCGGGACTGTAACGTCTGTCACAACAAACAACATGATGTTCTCTGGTGTGCTGTTACCTGACTACAGCCCGGGACTGTAACGTCTGTCACAACAAACAACATGATGTTCTCTGGTGTGCTGTTACCTGACTACAGCAGGAGACTGTAACGTCTGTCACAACCAACAACATGACATTCTCTGGTGTGACTTGACTTATAACGTTTAACACAACAAACAGTGTATGTCCTTCCTGTATTGAGGTTCCTAATGGCTGACTCTGGTGTAACTTGACTGCAGTTCATCACTGTGTATCACAACAAATACTTGACAGTGTCGCTCTGTTCGCATTTTATGTGCTGCTGCCTTGGTCAGTTTATTAGGTACATCACCCTATTTATAAAAATGGATCGCTCCTACAGACAGTGAGTCACGGTTCTGTGTAGGCGTTGACTCTTTCTGCCGGTCTTGTAGAACGGTTCTGTGTAGGCGTTAACTCCTTCTGCCGGTCTTGTAGAACGGTTCTGTGTAGGCGTTGACTCCTTCTGCTGGTCTTGTTGAACGGTTCTGTGTAGGTGTTGACTCCTTCTGCCGGTCTTGTAGAACGGTTCTGTGTAGGCGTTGACTCCTTCTGACGGTCTTGTAGAACGGTTCTGTGTAGGCGTTGACTCCTTCTGCCGGTCTTGTAGAACGGTTCTGTGTAGCCGTTGACTCCTTCTGCCGGTCTTGTAGAAGGAGATGAAGTTCGTCATTAAGCTCGCCACTCACTCAGGAAAATGATGACAGCCTGCTCATAACTTTGGTGGAAACCTTCTTAGTGATGAATGCTCACCATGCATTGTAGTCCCTCTTATGGAGTCAGGAGACAGTAGAAACATCAAAAATAGGCTGGTGTATTCAAATCAAAATTCACTAACATTAATTAGCTAGCTTGGTAGAATCGCTTGCTAGTTATACATTTTAGTCATTTAGCAGACGCTCTTATCCAGAGCAACTTACAGTAGTGAATGCATACATTTCATAATTTTTTTTCTTCTCCATACTGGTCCCCCGTGGGAATCAAACCCACAACCCTGGCGTTGCAAACACCATGCTCTACCAACTGAGCCACACGGCTCAGTTGGTTGAGAAAGCTGATTTGCCATGAATTCACGGGCAGGAAACCAATATATGTTATCCAGATGGAACGGGCTGTTTGCAGCATTAATATTCCTCCGTCCAATCTGCAGCAACTGCATAATGCCATTGCATCATCATGGACCAACATTCCTGTGGAACGTTTCCGACACCTTGTAGAATGTCTCAAAGAATTCAGGCAGTTCTGGAGGCAACGGGGGGTCCGACCCGGTACTAGATGGGTGTACCTAATAAACTGTCCAGTGAGTGTATATAACCCTGCCTGACAAACACATGGAATAATAAATACTACTTTGACTGTGGAGCCACAGTCAAAGGTATTTCTAGCCTTTAACTGCAAGTGTTGGGTGAGCTACACTGTAGAAAATTCTGCTTCTGTCTGCACCCACCTTGGTTCCATTCTGCTGTTGAATTAGCAACCTGTCAATCAAATTGAAAACCCATTTCCTGTTTTAATTTCCCCTTTTTAATTGGTTAAGGCAGTTCCATTTGGTGCTAAAACACACAGCATCACAAAAGCAATTTTCAGATGAGTTTTATTGCTTTCTGTGTATACCTCAGAGACATCATGCTTGTATCCACATTTCATTCCACAGTTTTTATGCATGTAAAGTCATACCATAAAAAAAATCACGACAGCTCAGGACAGCTGTGATGTAAACAGGAAGTTTCGGCACAATTTTACAAACGCTGACAGATAATTTGTTCGTTCCATACGGTGGGATCGTTTTATGCCTGTAAAATGTATTATGTGAGAAATAACGGTGGAAACGCATTCATGCACGAATATAGATATATTATAACGATAATATTGAAGTAAACTTGGAGTCACGCGATGATGGTGTGTGGTCCTCCCACTATGACTCGGGAAACCATGCAGTTTATTAAGCTACAGAGTAAATCAATTATTAGGAACTTCACAGGGTAGTGAAAGTGCATGGTTATCTTGATGCTCCTTTCAATACATTTTGAGGGTCTTATTCTGGTGACATGATGATCAATGCTTGACTGCCGTTTGACAACTAAATATTCTCACTTTTATCCATAATAATGTAGACTATTATCTCATTATGTAGACTAGCCTACCCGCACTGTATCTGTGAGCTGTTGGCTAGAGTGCACGTGCCAAGACCAGAGTGGGCACATTTGCTATTTAACACAACACTTTTTGTGACATATTTATTGGTAGAGTTGAAAATGCAATCGAAACAAATGTAACTTTTTGTGCTGTTAATGAAAACTTAAGCGAAAAATGTTATTTTGTGGAAACACCACTGGTGGGAAAATTTGCATATTTTCTTCATGCAGATTCAAGAATATTTGCATGAAAATCTGTTACTGGTAGTGGTACAAAAGTATAATTATTTGTTTTGATGTTTGAGTGGGCCCAAGATCGGTGTCCCCCCCGCAGGACGGTTGAGCCAACGGGTGCTAATGTGATTAGCATGATGTTGCAAGTAACAAGGACATTTCCCAGAACATAGACATGTCTTATATGGGCAGAAAGCTTACATTCTTGTTAATCTAACTGCACTGTCCAATTTACAGCAGCTATTACAGTGAAAGAATACCATGCTATTGTTTGAGGAGAGTGCACAATTATGTACTTGAAAATGTATCAATAAACCAATTAAGCACATTTGGGCAGATCTGATAAAACATTTTGAACAGTAATGCAATGGTTCATTGGATCAGTCATAAAAATGCACATACACTGCTGCCATCTAGTAGCCAAAATCTAAATTGTGCCTAGACTCCTAAGTCACATAATGGCCTTTCTCTTAAATCTAAAAGCTGATGGAACAAAAGAAAATAGAAAACACATTTTGATTTCTTTGTATTATCTTTTATCAGATCTAATGTGTTATATTCTTCTACATTAATTTCACATGTCCACAAACTTCAAAGTGTTTCCTTTCAAATGGTATCAAGAATATCAAGAAAAAAGGGTCCAGTCCTTTTAAGGCTAAACGATGGTAGTATTCTGCCCCAAGAGTCACCAGGATCTCTGAACGTGTTTTGACATATAATACAGGCCCTGCTAGAGGCATAACCAGACGGATGCACATCCCTCAGCGTGAAGGTGGCCATCGTCATCACCACAAACCCCTCAGAGTAATCAATTATTCTCCCCTTGAGAAAATACTGTACTTCAAATGCCATAGTCTTTTTATTTATTTTTAAATATTTAAACAGAGAGGATATTGCACCCGCACCAACCACATGCATTTTCATTTCACACGTCGTTTCAGATGAGTGAATAAACTAATCACATGTTTTATAGAATAGTTGAGATAGAGTAAAGAAAATACAATGTGGCTAGATGGAAAATAACAAACCCACATGCAGTAGAAAAGAACGGAAGAAAAGATAGACACACACACACACACACACACACACACACACACACACACACACACACACACACACACACACACACACACACACACACACACACACACACACACACAGGGTGAGTAGAGAGAGCATGCTGTGCATTTCAAACGTGGTGCTGCTTTCTCCTTCTTGCCATGTGGAGGTCAGGAAGGTGACTCCTCTGTCTAGTTCAATCACAACTCTGAGGCCGTTCCTCTCGTGTTCTCATATGCTGCACTGAGTAAACCATTACTACCGTCGTTAATCACAATCTCATGTCCACTCACATTAAAGAGATCGAGCTACATCTTTAAACAGAGCCAATTGTTCATAGAGGCAGAAAAATAAATGGAATTTCTAAATAAAAGCCCCCCCCCATCAATGTTCCCATTGCCGTACGTGTTGTTTGTAATACATTCTTATGTAGCTATTTTAACTCCCAATTTACTGTGTATTTAAAAGAGAGGGAATTACTGTTAGAGAAATTAATGGGATTTCAAAATAAAAGCCCCCCCATCTATGTACCCATTGCCGTTCCTGTTGTTTCTGACAAATTCTCACGTGGGTTTCACATGGTTTTAACTCCTGATTTACTACAATAATTTGTGATCATCTCTGTTGTTTTGGTCCTGAGGTGCCGCTGGATGTGTTTTCATTTTGTTTCACTCAAAGCCTTGTAGAAAAATATCTCCCTCAAGTCCCTTGGGTCTCCCCACAGGTTACACATTTCTTTCCCATACAAAGACTATTTACTAAAGTCTTGTAAGAGGAACAGCAGAATTGGAAGAACGTTAGAATTGCAGTATTTGTGTAATTTGCCAGCTATTTTCTTGCGGGCATGTGGAGAACACATCAAGCTAGATTTTTGTCCAGCTATATTGCTCTTAGCAGTGCTTGAACAGTACATTCTTCTCTACAACCCTATAGATCTTTCCATTAGACGTCATGTTTTAAAAGCACATACAGTACATTCTGTAATAACCTGCAGCACAAAACAGTACGTGATGGAAGGGAACATTTTCGACATGACCTAATAAGTTGTATGTGAAACAGTCATTGAGCAGTTGTGCACATACTCTTCTCTCTCTCTCTCTCTCCCTCTGTCTCTCTACTCTCTCCCTCTCTCTCTCTCTCTCCCTGTCTCTCTCTCGCTCTCTCTCTCTCTCTCTCCCTCTGCCCCCCTCTCTCTCATTCTCTCTCTCCCTCTCTATCTCCCTCTCTCTCCCTCTCTGTCTCTCTCTCTCTCTCCCTCTGCCCCTCCCTCTCTCTCTCATTCTGTCTCTGTCTCTCTTTCTCTCTCTCTCCCTCTGTCCCCCCACTCTATCTCTCTCTCTCTCATTCTGTCTCTCTCTCTCTTTCTCCATCCCTCCTTCAACTCCCTCTATCTGTGTGTTATCTGTCCACTGTACTGTATAGAGAATCTCAAGCAGACAGACAGGACATCTTAGTGGATCTAGAGAGACTCTCAGGCAGACAGACAGGACATCTTAGTGGACCTAGAGAGACTCTCAGGCAGACAGACAGGACATCTTAGTGGATCTAGAGAGACTCTCAGGCAGGCAGACAGACAGGACATCTTAGTGGATCTAGAGAGACTCTCAGGCAGACAGACAGGACATTTTAGTGGATCTAGAGAGACTCTCAGGCAGACAGACAGGACATCTTAGTGGATCTAGAGAGACTCTCAGGCAGACAGACAGGACATCTTAGTGGATCTAGAGAGACTCTCAGGCAGACAGACAGGACATCTCAGTGGATCTAGAGAGACTCTCCAACAGAAAGTGGATCTATGTTTTGTCTATCTCCTCTAAGGACTTATTTCACATAATAATTGTGTGTTACTGTCTCATAACTCACTCAGCATGTGCATTGTCATGTTCCCAGATTACAGGATTCCTCTCAAAAGGAATTAACCATTTGTGACTCGTTTCAGGAAACTAGGCATATGTCGCTCTTCACTACTTCACAGGAGAGACATTTGAATGTAAATTGTTTTATCAAAATGCATTTTTTGGCAAAAATACCTTCTGCATCATGTGAACTTTCATGTGCCTTAATAACAAACTTGTATGCCATCTGTAAATACGAATACAATTGTTAAATTACGAGGCTAGCTGGTTTAGCCTCGGAAAAAGACAGGAACCTTCCTGCTAGCCATGAATGCCGAGAGATTAGTTCGGATTGGTCTGTCATGTAGCATGCTTCTGTCTATAACATGAGCTGCTCAGCATGTGTAGGTAATCCTTTTTTGAAATATATCACAAAGAACTTGTGTTGCTAATGCTCTCCACTTTCTGAAGGATAGAGTTTTGAAATCAGTGGAATGTCCAAGGGAAGCAGAGTATGATAGCTAATGAGATGGAGAAATTCTGGCGCTTGATTGCAAATATGTGGAGAGAGTTGAAAAGAGAACACACAGAAGGCTGTTGTATAAAACACCTGTCTCCAGATTACATCTTCAAACTAAGGGCAACGATGGCATCTGTGACGGATAAGGAGAAGCATTCATCTATGTATACGGGTAAGAAAGGCTAGCTAGCTACATTTTCAGATATTGTACATTTCTAATTTTGTCAGAAAGCCATTTTCATTGCAAGTTAAAGTGTACTGTTAGCTAGCTAGCTAATGTTAGCTGACTGTCTTTCTAGCTCACGTTATGACCTGTGTAGCTATGTTATTTGTATCTTAGAGCGATTTGCATTGCTAGCTATAGCCTAATGTTAGCTAGCTAGCTAACATTTAACCTAGTTGGTTAAGTTTAGCTACCAGCAGATTCATACAGGGTAGTAACATTATGAATTGGGATTATGGCTCATTGTTTAGCTAATTAGCTACCCAAACATATCCAAAACATGTCTTATCAAAAGACTCCACTATGCAAGTAACCATTTCACTGTACTGTTTACACCTTCTTTATCCTGTGCTTGTGACAAATACATGTTGATTTTATTTGCGATAGTGTGTGTTTACCAGAGATGGTAATGTGAAGAACAACATGACCTAAACCAAAGTCAAATTAACATATAACATTAGGCCAATGAGACAGTGTCCAAGTTCTAATATTCTCCAGTAGAATGCCCTGTTTTCATTTAGTCACACTCACAACCGTAAGCTATTTTCTGTAATTAGCTCGCCATTAACCTGTAAATAATGATCTTGTTGTGAGTTTATTTCCCTGTAATAATGAATACAAATTAGCTAAAATTAAGACGTTGTCAGCTATATGATATGGTCATTATTTGAACTGGCTATCCAGCTAAATTAACATTAGTTAGCTAGCTAACAAGCTAGAAACGAACCAAAACATTGTTTAGAAAGTTGCTTTTAGTTGCCTGGTTTGCTAGACTGAGATATATTAAATTCATTTTTAAATGGATGGGTTAATTGATGTTAAAAAACACCAGATATGCTATTTAGGACAACCAGGCTGCTGATGTCATGCAGCCTGTCGTTTTTGTGTTTATACTGTTTCATAACGACAACGACGAAGTTTGATGTCGGACGACAATAGAATGTTCATGATGTCACTACGACAACTGTCTACAGACGTATTATAAACCAGCCTTTAGTCTTGACATTTTTGCTTGTTAAGGACACTACCATACACACTGTTTACAACATGGCCTCACGTGTGAATTCTTAAAGAGATGGGCTTTAGAGGGTCTGAACAATGTTGGATGGGTGTAGACAAAGAAGAGCTCTCCAGTATGTGTACCAAAACATGAAGTGCCAAAGTGGGGTTACAAGTTTATCAAATTTCAAAGCAGAATTACTTTCCCATTGCTCCTCAACTTTAGTGTATGTATGTCTCTACATTTATCCAATGTAAAAAACACAATTTTAAATGTTGTTACATAAGACCGAATACAAATGTCCTTCTGCCATGAGCGAATATGCAGCTACAGATGTAGGACCGAAATTTGATTACTCTTTAATGCTGAGAATTTTCCTGCAGGAAACACAAACGTATAGTATATTTGAGTTTTAAAAAGGCTTCTAAAGTTTGTATTTTCACTTTGAAATGTCAGACTTGATCTGCTCTGACAAAATACAAATCAATGTCACGGATCCCTCCGGAACTGTGTCATTACGCACACCTGATCCCCGTTTCCCTGATTGTAATTGTATAAATGTGCCCTTTGGTTCACCATTCGGCTTATCAATTCATTTTTTATGTATTTTTTTATATTGTATTTTTTTTACCCCCTTTTTCTCCCCAATATCGTGGTATCCAATTGTTAGTAGTTACCGTCTTGTCTCATCGCTACAACTCCCGCACGGACTTGGGAGAGGCGAAGGTCGAGAGCCATGCGTCCTCCGAAACACACCGTACAAGCCGCACTGCTTCTTAACACAGCGCACATCCAACCCGGAAGCCAGCCGCACCAATGTGTCGGAGGAAACACCGTACACCTGGCGACCTGGTCAGTGTGCACTGCGCCCGGCCCGCCACAGGAGTCCCTAGTGTGCGATGAGACAAGGACATCCCTGCCGGCCAAACCCTCCCTAACCTGGACGACGCTGGGCCAATTGTGCGCCGCCCCATGGGCCACCCGGTCGCGGCCGACTGCGACAGAGCCTGGGCTCGAACCCAGAGTCTCTGGTGGCACAGCAGTGCCTTAGACCACTGCGCCACCCGGGAGGGTCGATTATTGTTCCAATGTCCGTTGGTTGGCTGACATAAAAAGAGCTTTATAAATACATTTGATTGATTGATTGATTGGTCGTGTGAGTACCTGTGCTGTGTTGTTTTGGCTTTCGTGCCGCTTGTATTGTGCAGATGATTACGGGTCTCGTCCCGTGTGGAATCATTGTGTGTGTATGTTACGGGTCTCGTCCCGTGTGGAATCATTGTGTGTGTGTATGTTACGGGTCTCGTCCCGTGTGGAATCATTGTGTGTGTGTGTATGTTACGGGTCTCGCCCCGTGTGGAATCATTGTGTGTGTATGTTACGGGTCTCGTCCCGTGTGGAATCATTGTGTGTGTGTGTGTATGTTACGGGTCTCGCCCCGTGTGGAATCATTGTGTGTGTGTATGTTGCGGGTCTCGTCCCGTGTGGAGTCATTGTGTGTGTGTGTATGTTACGGGTCTCGTCCCGTGTGGAATCATTGTGTGTGTGTGTACATAGCATTGCCTACTATACATACCTGATTTGGGTGTGAGATGTACATTTTCTCATGTAATAATAATACAATAATAATAATATATATATTTGTTTTACCGTCATGTGTGCATACTCATACCTGTTAGTCTAGCCCTAGTGTCTAACAACTGAGAGATCTCATATGTAATGGCTGGGTCAGATATAGACCCCAGGTGCATGAGGGACATAGAGCTGTCATAGAAGTGACATAGAGATGTCTCAATGCAATTTCAATTTGGGAAAAGAGCAGAGAAAAACCATTATAACCCAAGAATCACTTAGGCTGTCTGCAGGCAGGTTCAATGGTTACAGAGAGTCTTATATTCTTGACATAAGGCTCTTGAGAAACAATTTATTCCCAACCTTCAGTGTGAAATGACTGACATTCAGGCCTCCCCCTAGTCTCCGACTCTCCTCGGTAACGTGTTAGGTCTGTGTGCTCTGTGAGCTGGTGTGATTCACATTGAGTCACACCGTGGAGGTCTGTTTGAAAGCATCCCTCCGAGGAAGCCTTGTCAACAGCAGCTTGACAGAAAGACATCCAAGACGTTCATCCTTCAGATCACCACTTTCAACCGCTGTGTGTGTGTGTATGATTCTTTGTGTCTGAATCAAAAATCCAAAAAGATATGTCTCCTGACATACCAATCACACTGAAAAACGGCTTCTTTCATTTTGTGTTATGATGGGTTTTTTTGTTGTTGTTTTTTTTTAAACATTGCAGAAGTCTGCATCCTTGGTGATATGTGTGTTCGTTGCATTCGCTCCAATATTGAATCTCAATATACTGCCACAGCTAGCAGGTCACTTCTCTGATTCAACAATACAGCAGGGAAATGCCAGTTGCAGCAGCCAAGAAACTGCATCCCACATGGCAACCTATTCCCTACACACAGTGCACTATTTTTAACCGGGGCTCATAGTACGATATGCAGGGAATAGGGTGTGATTTGGGCCACGGACAGACAGTATTTTCTAAATGCAGCGCTGTGTGGAAATGAGAAGCACATGGGACATTAAACCAGGCTGCACTCTGCTGAATCCAGCTTTTCCCAAGCCGGCCTAGCGTTAACACACAGAGGGAAAAGAACATGAACTGCACAATCATCTCCTCTCTTCAAACACATGGAGTCACTCATTGCTTAGACTAATTCATTATTCCTTTTCTCTGATGTGTTGGATGTATCATTCTCCTTCCATTTAGAGGTTTATTTCTTTTATTCTTCTCAAACACAATGAGGAGTTTCCCACTGCGTCCAAAATGGCAACCTATTCCCTTTATAGTGCACTAATTTTGACCAGAGGGGGAAACACCCTAAGGATGTAATTCCTGTTGTGAAGCAAAAGTTTTAACCTCAAGAGCAGAGAGGCTTAATGAGAAGAGCTCTATGGTCTTTGTAGATATTGACATAAGGGTCTCTAGTGCTTTACAAATACATTTGATTGAATTTGATTGATTGACAAGCTGTGACTGTTAAGTGTTAGTCACCAACACGGCCTCGAGGAGGAGAGGTTTGTGACTACGAGGAGAATGCAATGAGACAAGAGTATTGCTAAAAAGCAATTCAACTGAATTGCATTCTGAATTAATTTATTTCTCCCTCTGCAGCAGCATACCTTGTGTAAGTCCCAAATGACATCCTATTCCCTTTGTAGTGCACTACTTTTGGGTCATGCAATAAAAAGTAGTGCACTACTTTGGGTCAATCAATATAAAGTAGTGCACTATAAAGGGAATAGGGCACCATTTGCGACGTAACCCCTTAATGTCCTCCCTCTCTTCCCCACACACACAGCACTTATGAACACTGTAGTGCTGCCTGGATGGAAGCCATTGTTGATGAAAAAAATGACTTTCTCATTTTGGAACTCGACACAGATAAGGACCTAGCCAGCCTATCTCCTTATAGTCTGATCAAATCTGCCTGTGGAACCCTATCGCCATCAATAGGAATTAAAAAGTACCGGAAAGAATGGAGAATTTGGTTAATCTATTATGTTATTATGTTGTGATGTGTTTTGTTTTGCTATGTTTAGTGATGTTTGAAAAACAACATTAAAAAAAAACATATTGTGATCTGATTGTGTAAGTACCATTGTGTGGTGTTAAATTGTGGACTGTCACCCATGAACATGACCTTTAATTTTCCACTCACAAATGACACAATTATTTTGTAACCTACCTACCACAAACCAAATGCAATTTTTTTTAAACATGCAACATTCCCCTTTTATTTTATTTAAGATGAATCACGCTTTAATTACCAGGGTCATCGTAAAAAAAATATATCAAAGAACTAGATAATTAAAGCATAAACATTATGGGATCCTCATCAGCCAGCAGGCTCTGCCATCCATAGCCACCCGAATACCAAGACAATGTACTATTGTTACTCTGCTTGGAAAGCCTTAGTTAGTCCAACCTATCTTCTATCAAAATGATGGTACAATCATGTGGTCCATTTGCTGGAGGAATTGCCAACTTGAGTTTGATTGTTGACACCTGAGAAAAATGTCCATATATTTGGTACATTTTCAGACAATATCCACATATCCCTTGTCTCATGCAGTGGACCTTTTGGAATTGTTGGGATGGTGCATGTGTTTTTTGTGGCTTGTGACCATGTAAACTCACTAGTATGCATGCAGTCCTGTGTAGTCCTTATTATTTATGTTGATTGTTCAAACATCTCATTTGTGAAGCTAATTGCACTTTGTAATAGAAAAACAATCAATAAACCCGTTATTAAGTTGACTAAAATTAGTTTCCAAACATGTTAGGACTTTCTAAATAACCTTAGAACATGAATCATTTAAACACATATTTGTGAACAAGCTCCGTAGCCATACAGCCATACCTTTAGCCGGGCTAGGGAAATAGAAAATAGCCTGCTGGCCAAAGGGCTAGGCTAACTGCTAGTGCTGCATTAACATAACTGAAGAGGCTAACTGCTAGTGCTGTGGTAACATGACTGAAGAGGCTAACTGCTAGCGCTGTGGTAACATGACTGAAGAGGCTAACTGCTAGTGCTGTGGTAACATGACTGAAGAGACTAACTGCTAGTGCTGTGGTAACATGACTGAAGAGGCTAACTGCTAGTGCTGCATTAACATAACTGAAGAGGCTAACTGCTAGTGCTGTGGTAACATGACTGAAGAGGCTAACTGCTAGCGCTGTGGTAACATGACTGAAAAGGCTAACTGCTAGTGCTGTGGTAACATGACTGAAGAGGCAAACTGGTAGTGCTGTGGTAACATAACTGAAGAGGCTAACTGCTAGTGCTGTGGTAACATGACTGAAGAGGCAAACTGGTAGTGCTGCGTTAACATAACTGAAGAGGCTAACTGCTAGTGCTTGTGGTAACATGACTGAAGAGGCTAACTGCTAGTGCTGTGGTAACATGACTGAAGAGGCTAACTGCTAGTGCTGTGGTAACATGACTGAAGGGGCTAGGCTAACTGCTAGTGCTGTGGTAACATGACTGAAGAGGCTAACTGCTAGTGCTGTGGTAACATGACTGAAGAGACTAAATGCTAGTGCTTGTTTTAACATGACTGAAGAGGCTAACTGCTAGTGCTGTGGTAACATGACTGAAGAGGCTAACTGCTAGTGCTTGTGGTAACATGACTGAAGAGGCTAACTGCTAGTGCTGTGGTAACATGACTGAAGAGGCTAACTGCTAGTGCTGTGGTAACATGACTGAAGGGGCTAGGCTAACTGCTAGTGCTGTGGTAACATGACTGAAGAGGCTAACTGCTAGTGCTGCGTTAACATAACTGAAGAGGCTAACTGCTAGTGCTGTGGTAACATGACTGAATAGGCTAACTGCTAGTGCTGTGGTAACATGACTGAAGAGACTAACTGCTAGTGCTTGTTTTAACATGACTGAAGAGGCTAACTGCTAGTGCTGTGGTAACATGACTGAAGAGGCTAACTGCTAGTGCTGTGGTAACATGACTGAAGAGACTAACTGCTAGTGCTTGTTGTAACATGACTGAAGGGGCTAGGCTAACTGCTAGTGCTGTGGTAACATGACTGAAGAGGCTAACTGCTAGTGCTGTGGTAACATGACTGAAGAGGCTAACTGCTAGTGCTGTGGTAACATGACTGAAGAGGCTAACTGCTAGTGCTGCGTTAACATAACTGAAGAGGCTAACTGCTAGTGCTGTGGTAACATGACTGAAGAGGCTAACTGCTAGTGCTGTGGTAACATGACTGAAGAGACTAACTGCTAGTGCTTGTTTTAACATGACTGAAGAGGCTAACTGCTAGTGCTGTGGTAACATGACTGACGGGGCTAGGCTAACTGCTAGTGCTGTGGTAACATGACTGAAGAGGCTAACTGCTAGTGCTGTGGTAACATGACTGAAGAGACTAACTGCTAGTGCTGTGGTAACATGACTGAAGAGACTAACTGCTAGTGCTGTGGTAACATGACTGAAGAAGCTAACTGCTAGTGCTTGTTGTAACATGACTGAAGAGGCTAACTGCTAGTGCTGTGGTAACATGACTGAAGAGGCTAACTGCTAGTGCTTGTGGTAACATGACTGAAGAGGCTAACTGCTAGTGCTTGTTGTAACATGACTGAAGGGGCTAGGCTAACTGCTAGTGCTGCATTAACATAACTGAAGAGGCAAACTGGTAGTGCTGTGGTAACATGACTGAAGAGGCTAACTCCTAGCGCTGTGGTAACATGACTGAAGAGGCAAACTGGTAGTGCTGCGTTAACATAACTGAAGAGGCTAACTGCTAGTGCTGTGGTAACATGACTGAAGAGGCTAACTGCTAGTGCTTGTTGTAACATGACTGAAGGGGCTAGGCTAACTGCTAGTGCTGTGGTAACATGACTGAAGAGACTAACTGCTAGTGCTTGTTGTAACATGACTGAAGGGGCTAGGCTAACTGCTAGTGCCGTGGTAACATGACTGAAGAGGCTAACTGCTAGTGCTGTGGTAACATGACTGAAGAGGCTAACTGCTAGTGCTGCGTTAACATGACTGAAGAAGCTAACTGCTAGTGCTGTGGTAACATGACTGAAGAGGCTAACTGCTAGTGCTGTGGTAACATTTACATTTACATTTAAGTCATTTAGCAGACGCTCTTATCCAGAGTGACTTACAAATTTGGCTGAAGAGGCTAACTGCTAGTGCCGTGGTAACATGACTGAAGTGGCTAACTGCTAGTGCTGTGGTAACATGACTGAAGAGGCTAACTGCTAGTGCTGTGGTAACATGACTGAAGAGAGTAACTGCTAGTGCTGTGGTAACATGACTGAAGAGAGTAACTGCTAGTGCTGTGGTAACATGACTGAAGAGGCTAACTGCTAGTGCTGTGGTAACATGACTGAAGAGGCTAACTGCTAGTGCTGTGGTAACATGACTGAAGAGGCTAACTGCTAGTGCTGTGGTAACATGACTGAAGAGGCTAACTGCTAGTGCTGTTGTAACATGACTGAAGGTGTCAAAACATTCAGTTCACATCAAAAGCAGACATTATTAATCCTGTCGTTTAAGTGCTCCTTTAGAATACCCTCAATCTGATGAATGTGAATGTCACCGGATAGCACAGCACACAGAAAGCAGACACACACACACACACACACACACACACACACACACACACACACACACACACACACACACACACACACACACACACACACACACACAAAGACAAACAAACACAGATACACACAAACGACACACAGACAAACATAGACACAGTCAAGCCTGTTCCATTCCAGGGCTGTTTTACGAGTGCTTGTGTTTGCCTACATTCTAGCCTACATTCTACTTTAATGTTACGTGGTTATATGAATTGCACATTCCAGCCATGCAATCTCTCAATGGTCTGCTTACATTACAGCCTAGGCCTGTTGCCAGATTACACGTTCCAACCGCAGAGTGCTGGAATTCAATCAAATACAGCAGGCTGATTTTATCGGATTGCTGACATTTATTTGACGTCTGGCATGTTTCCCTATAGGCTTCATCTCGTAGATTACTGTTGACCATACAGTCATGACTAGTGGATCCATCATGGTTGACCATACAGTCATGACTAGTGGTTCCATCATGGTTGACCATACAGTCATGACTAGTGGTTCCATCATGGTTGACCAGTCATGACTAGTGGTTCCATCATGGTTGACCAGTCATGACTAGTGGTTCCATCATGGTTGACCATACAGTCATGACTAGTGGTTCCATCATGGTTGACCAGTCATGACTAGTGGTTCCATCATGGTTGACCAGTCATGACTAGTGGTTCCATCATGGTTGACCAGTCATGACTAGTGGTTCCATCATGGTTGACCAGTCATGACTAGTGGTTCCATCATGGTTGACCAGTCATGACTAGTGGTTCCATCATGGTTGACCATACAGTCATGACTAGTGGTTCCATCATGGTTGACCATACAGTCATGACTAGTAGTTCCATCATGGTTGACCATACAGTCATGACTAGTGATTCCATCATGGTTGACCATACAGTCATGACTAGTAGTTCCATCATGGTTGACCAGTCATGACTAGTGATTCCATCATGGTTGACCATACAGTCATGACTAGTGGATCCATCATGGTTGACCAGTCATGACTAGTGGATCCATCATGGTTGACCAGTCATGACTAGTGGATCCATCAAGGTTGACCAGTCATGACTAGTGGTTCCATCATGGTGACCAGTCATGACTAGTGATTCCATCATGGTTGACCATACAGTCATGACTAGTGGTTCCATCATGGTTGACCATACAGTCATGACTAGTGATTCCATCATGGTTGACCATACAGTCATGACTAGTGGTTCCATCATGGTTGACCATACAGTCATGACTAGTGGTTCCATCATGGTTGACCATACAGTCATGACTAGTGGTTCCATCATGGTTGACCAGTCATGACTAGTGGTTCCATCATGGTTGACCATACAGTCATGACTAGTGGTTCCATCATGGTTGACCATACAGTCATGACTAGTGGTTCCATCATGGTTGACCAGTCATGACTAGTGGTTCCATCATGGTTGACCATACAGTCATGACTAGTGGTTCCATCATGGTTGACCAGTCATGACTAGTGGTTCCATCATGGTTGACCAGTCATGACTAGTGGATCCATCATGGTTGACCAGTCATGACTAGTGGTTCCATCATGGTTGACCATACAGTCATGACTAGTGGTTCCATCATGGTTGACCAGTCATGACTAGTGATTCCATCATGGTTGACCATACAGTCATGACTAGTGATTCCATCATGGTTGACCATACAGTCATGACTAGTGGTTCCATCATGGTTGACCAGTCATGACTAGTGGTTCCATCATGGTTGACCAGTTATGACTAGTGGATCCATCATGGTTGACCAGTCATGACTAGTGGTTCCATCATGGTTGACCATACAGTCATGACTAGTGGATCCATCATGGTTGACCAGTCATGACTAGTGGATCCATCATGGTTGACCATACAGTCATGACTAGTGGTTCCATCATGGTTGACCAGTCATGACTAGTGGTTCCATCATGGTTGACCATACAGTCATGACTAGTGGTTCCATCATGGTTGACCAGTCATGACTAGTGGTTCCATCATGGTTGACCATAGAGTCATGACTAGTGGTTCCATCATGGTTGACCATACAGTCATGACTAGTGATTCCATCATGGTTGACCAGTTATGACTAGTGGTTCCATCATGGTTGACCAGTCATGACTAGTGGTTCCATCATGGTTGACCAGTCATGACTAGTGATTCCATCATGGTTGACAAGTCATGACTAGTGGTTCCATCATGGTTGACCATACAGTCATGACTAGTGGTTCCATCATGGTTGACCATACAGTCATGACTAGTGGATCCATCATGGTTGACCATACAGTCATGACTAGTGGTTCCATCATGGTTGACCATACAGTCATGACTAGTGATTCCATCATGGTTGACCATACAGTCATGACTAGTGATTCCATCATGGTTGACCATACAGTCATGACTAGTGATTCCATCATGGTTGACCATACAGTCATGACTAGTGATTCCATCATGGTTGACCATACAGTCATGACTAGTGATTCCATCATGGTTGACAAGTCATGACTAGTGGTTCCATCATGGTTGACCATACAGTCATGACTAGTGGTTCCATCATGGTTGACCATACAGTCATGACTAGTGGATCCATCATGGTTGACCATACAGTCATGACTAGTGGTTCCATCATGGTTGACCATACAGTCATGACTAGTGGTTCCATCATGGTTGACCAGTCATGACTAGTGGTTCCATCATGGTTGACCATACAGTCATGACTAGTGGTTCCATCATGGTTGACCATACAGTCATGACTAGTGATTCCATCATGGTTGACCATACAGTCATGACTAGTGATTCCATCATGGTTGACCATACAGTCATGACTAGTGATTCCATCATGGTTGACCATACAGTCATGACTAGTGATTCCATCATGGTTGACCATACAGTCATGACTAGTGATTCCATCATGGTTGACAAGTCATGACTAGTGGTTCCATCATGGTTGACCATACAGTCATGACTAGTGGTTCCATCATGGTTGACCATACAGTCATGACTAGTGGTTCCATCATGGTTGACCAGTCATGACTAGTGGTTCCATCATGGTTGACCATACAGTCATGACTAGTGGTTCCATCATGGTTGACCATACAGTCATGACTAGTCACAACTAGTGGTTCCATTATTTATTTTGCTTTCATGAAAAGGAAATTGAGAAAGTCAAATATTAAATATAAATGTTTACTAAAGCTACTTACGAATTTAGCCTTGGGGGCAGAACTGTGCATGGGGCAGACTTCTAATGTACTCATATACATGATTTATTTATGCAAAGCTTGCCGTTTATGATCTATGATATTGCTCCCCGAAGGGACATAACTTCCCTCCATCTAGATAGCAGGATGGACCTTCAGGAATACATCAAGGAGATGGGAAATGAATGTCACTTCTGTATCAGTCCAGAAGAAACCTCTTTGAACAAAGCACACACACACACACACACACACACACACACACACACACACACACACACACACACACACACACACACACACACACACACACACACACACACACACACACACACACACTTTCTCTGCACGTACTGTGGGATTTAATGGGTATATATATATAAATTAAGCATTGTTTAACTGTTCCCAACAGTCCATTTTGGAGATATCCTCTGAAGGCTTTGGATTGACTCTAGTGAAAAAGAAAAGATTGGTATGTTTTATTAGCATATTATTCTCTCACGTGCGGATTCTTTAAGCATGCTGTGTATAATGAAAAGACATTAAACAGTATTATATGGAGACAGTGTATTGTTACCGAACCAAAAACTAGCCTGCTGATTGTGCTGCACTCGTTATGTCTAGGGGCAATTATGTTATGCCTAGGGGTCTTAGGCCTAGCTAAATGGTCTGTAACCTTACTCATTATGTCAAGGGTTCTTAGGCCTAGCTAAATGGTCTGTAACCTGACTCATTATGTCTAGGGCTCTTAGGCCTAGCTAAATGGACTGTAACCTGACTCATTATGTCTAGTGGTTTTAGGCTTAGCTAAATGGTCTGTAACCTGACTCATTATGTCTAGGGGTCCTAGCTAAATGGTCTGTAACCTGACTCATTATGTCTAGGGGTCTTAGCTCTAGCTAAATGGTCTGTAACCTGATTTGATGCGTGTATAAATGGAAGAATTCAGTGTATTCGACCAGCTGTTGAGTGTACATGTGCACTGTCGGACCCTCTGTTAGGTCCACCACCCAGGACAATGGATCGGATCCCAGCCGGCGACCCAAAACAACGGCGCCGCAGAAGGGGCAGACGGAGTGGTCTTCTGGTCAGGCTCCGTAGACGGTCACATCGCGCACCGCTCCCGAGCATACTACTCGCCAATGTCAAGTCTCTTGACCACAAGGTAGACAAAATCCGAGCAAGGGTTGCATTCCAGAGAGACATCAGAGATTGTAACGTTCTTTGTTTCACGGAAACATGGCTCACTCGGGATACGTCATCAGAGTGGGTACAGCCACCCGGCTTCTTCACGCATCGCGCCGACAGAAACAAACATCTCTCTGGTAAGAAGAAGGGCGGGGGTGTATGCCTTATGATTAACGAGACGTGTTGTGATCATAACAACATACGGGAACTCAAGTCCTTTTGTTCACCTGACCTAGAATTCCTTACAATCAAATGCTAATCCGACCGCATTATTTACCAAGGAAATTCTCTTCGATCATAATCACAGTCGTGTATATCCCATCCCAATCAGACACATCGACGGCCCTGAAAGAACTTAATTTGACTCTATGTAAACTGGAAACCACATATCCTGAGGCTGCATTTATTGTAGCTGGGGATTTTAACAAAGCTAATCTGAAAACAAGGCTCCCTAAATTTTATCAGCATATCGAATGCGCGACCCGGGCTGGCAAAACCCTGGATCATTGTTAGTCTAACTTCCGCGACGCATATAAAGCCCTCCCCCGCCCTCCTTTCGGAAAATCTGACCACGACTCCATTTTGTTGCTCCCATCAGACAGAAATTAAAACAGGAAGCACCCGTGCTCAGGTCTGTTCAACGCTGGTCCAAACAATCGGATTCCACGCTTCAAGATTGCTTCGATCAGGTGGACTGGGATATGTTCCGCATAGTGTCGGACAATAACATTGATGAATATGCTGATTCGGTGATCGAGTTTATTAGCAAGTGCATCGGTGGTCGGTTGTACCCACAGCGTCTATGAAAACATTCCCCAACCAGAAACCGTGGATGATGGCAGCATTCGCACAAAACTGATAGCGCGAACCACTGCTTTAATCAGGGCAAGGTGACCGGAAACATGACCGAATACAAACAGTGTAGCTATTCCCTCCGCAAGGCAATCAAACAAGCTAAGCGTCAGTATAGAGACAAAGTAGAGTCGCAATTCAACGGCTCAGACACGAGAGGTATGTGGCAGGGTCTACAGTCAATCGCGGACTACAAAAGGAAAACCAGCCCCGTCGCGGACCACGATGTCTTGCTCCCAGACAAACTAAACAACTTCTTTGCTCGCTTTGAGGACAACACAGTGCAACTGACACGGCCCGCTACCAAAACCTGTGGGCTCTCTTTCACTGCAGCCAACGTGAGTAAAACATTTAAACGTGTTAACCCTTGCAAGGCTGCCAGCCCAGACGGCATCCCCAGCCACGTCCTCAGAGCATGCGCAGACCAGCTGGCTGGTGTGTTTACGGACATATTCAATCAATCCTTATCCCAGTCTGCTGTTCCCACATGCTTCAAGAGGGCCACCATTGTTCCTGTACCCAAGAAAGCGAGGGTAACTGAGCTAAATGACTATTGCCCCGTTGCACTCACTTCGGTCATCATGAAGTGCTTTGAGAGACTAGTCAAGGACCATATCACCTCCACCCTACCTGACACCCTAGACCCACTCCAATTTGCTTACCGCCCCAATAGGTCCACAGACGACGCAATCGCAATCACACTGCACACTGCCCTAACCCATCTGGACAAGAGGAATACCTATGTAAGAATGCTGTTCATCGACTACAGCTCAGCATTTACCACCATAGCACCCTCCAAACTCGTCATTAAGCTCGAGACCCTGGGTCCCGACCCCGCTGATCCTCAACACTGGGGCCCCACAAGGGTGCGTTCTCAGCCCTCTCCTGTACTCCCTGTTCACCCATGACTGCGTGGCCATGCACGCCTCCAACTCAATCATCAAGTTTGCAGATGACACAACAGTGGTAGTCTTGATTACCAACAACGACGAGACGGCCTACAGGGAGGAGGTGAGGGCCCTCGGAGTGTGGTGTCAGGAAAATAACCTCACACTCAACGTCAACAAAACAAAGGAGATGATTGTGGACTTCAGGAAACAGCAGAGGGAGCAGTCCCCTATCCACATCGATGGGACAGCAGTGGAGAAGGTGGAAAGTTTCAAATTCCTCGGCGTACACATCATGGACAAACTGAAATGGTCCACCCACACAGACAGCATGGTGAAGAAGGCGCAGCAGCACCTCTTCAACCTCAGGAGACTGAAGAAATTTGGCTTGTTACCAAAAACACTCACAAACTTTTACAGGTGCACAATCGAGAGCATCCTGTTGGGCTGCATCACCGCCTGATACGGCAACTGCTCCGCCCACAACCGTAAGGCTCTCCAGAGGGTAGTGAGGTCTGCACAACGCATCACCGGGGCAAACTACCTGCCCTCCAGGACACCTACACCACCCGATGTCACAGGAAGGTCAAAAAGATCATCAAGGACAACAACCACCCGAGCTACTGCCTGTTCACTCCATTATCATCCAGAAGGCGAGGTCAGTATAGGTGCATCAAAGCAGGGACCGAGAGACTGAAAAACAGCTTCTATCTCAAGGCCATCAGACTGTTAAACAGCCATCACTAACATTGAGTGGCTGCTGCCAACATACTGACTCATCTCTAGCCACTTTAATAATGAAAAATGTATGTAATAAATGTATCACTAGCCACTTTAAACAATGCCACTTTATATAATGTTAACATGCCCTACATTACTCATCTCATATGTATATACTGTACTCTATACCATCTACTGCATCTTGCCTATGCCGTTCGGCCATCGCTCATTCATATATTTTTATGTACATATTCTTATTCATTCTTTTACACTTGGGTGTATAAAATTTGATATGATTTGATTTGATTTGATAAAGGCTTGACTCAGCATCTAGACTCGGTTAGTGCTGCCACCTGGGGATGGAATATAGAACTGTATCCTGGATAGTGGGTTTTTCTGTCCTAACACTAACACTAAACTACACCCCATATCATAACAGTATATTCTACCAAAGTGTAGAATGTCCCCACTGTAATTTCTCAGTAACGATATTGTAAATACTAGCTGGAGGGTTTAATGTTCCTTCTGACATTCAAAGCCCTACTCGGTGTTGTTATGTTTGGTTGTTGTTAGAAATAGATTGTTTTAGATTGTTATTGCTTCTAGGACAGTCTTATTGAGTTAAACCATGAGTCCCAGTACAGGGACCTGAGACCATGAAGACTAAATACTGATTACACACACACACACACACACACACACACACACACACACACACACACACACACACACACACACATATATACAATAATGCTGAGTCCTTCCTTTGATGTTGAAAATCTCTCTGCTTCTGACTGATTGCTTGTTCTCTTGTTGCAACTCATATTAAACCTGATTGATTCCAAGTCTATATATCTCTCATTCTGGGAGGATGTGATTTCCTTAGCTTACTTCAGAACCCATATCATGTTGGCTAAGAAATCACCTTAAGCCTGCAGAGACATGTGTTGGAATGGTATTCCCTTCTTGCTCAAGACAACAACAAAAGCTGCCATCTCCCTGAAGCTGTGAAAACACATTATTACTAGATTATATGGAGAAGAGAAAACAGAACCAGCCAGGATGATTAGGTCCATTATGTATGCAGCAGCTACACCGTTTATTTCTGAAGTGGTAATACCCTAACTAATCAGTTGATATCTTAATTAGCCACATTACTCATTTTAATAATGATCCAAGATGTTGACTTCATTGTTTCTCAGCGGGGAAGACGATTCGTTCCCAGTGACCTTTGTGACACACTGGAACCCATTAGAATATTTCAGTGGGAAGCCCTTACTAGTAAGGCCAATGTTGTTGTCTATTTGTCGACAAAATAAGCACCCATCACTTTCTCATAAGACACCCGTACTGAGAAAGTTTAAAACATAGACCGCGTCTGAAATTGCACTCTAACTCCACATATAGTGCACTACTTTTAACCAGGGCCCATAGTAGTGCACTATATGTGGAGTAGGTGCCATTTCGGATGCGTATGTGTTTTGCACTTACTGCCCATAGGACCCTGGTCAAAAGTAGTGCACTAGAGAACAGGGTGCCATTTCAGAGGCAGCCATGCATGATTTGCATGAGAATGACTCACCTTACACATGGTTAATTACCCTTTACTGTTCACAGCAATGCAATTAACAGACCCCTATCCAACCAGAATCCTAATAGGCTCCGGCATTCTGTTAAGCGTTTGACTTTCAGAGACAGGGCAAGTAGGACTGCGTCTCAAATTGCTCCCTATTTCCTATATAGTGCACTACTTTTGACCAGAGACCTATGGACACTATATAGGGAACACAGTGCCATTTGAGACGCAGCCCAAGTTATTCCAGTCCTATACCTGTCTATAATAAAATATTTCATCTCCTCGTCACAGTAATTTATAGAAAGGGGGTTGGGCTCCGGAACACGGATAGATAAATCATCCTATCCTGGAAGGCAGGATGGAGCTCACTCGTCTCTGTTTCATAGGCTACAGATATTCCATCGTCAACCACTGCGGTGCTGGAAGAACACGTCATCAGTGGGAAGCATTGTGGAATCTCATGAACATGGTATGAATAGGGTCATGTGAATGGCAAATAGGCAGCTGTAGATTTTGCATTTATGTCCTTATTGTACTGTGGCATCCAAGTGTTTATATAGAAGCAGTTTTCCCCAAAGGATGAGACTCTAGCAGGAGATCTTCGAACCTTACATTCATGGAGACAATAATGATCTTGGATCATATGAATATTACGATAACACAGAGGGCCTTACTGTATGTCCTGATTGTATTGGGGAACCAATTCAGGATTGACACTAGACTCACGAACCACCCTGATTACACCATTCCAGTAAGCTCGAGAGATCAGGGTGGCTCGCAAGGCTATTGAGACTCCTGCAGAACTCAAGTTCCTTTCCACTTCATCCACAGAACCCGATTGCACAAGAACCACCGATCATTGTGTCAACAGACAGTCTTTATATTCTATAATGTGTGTTTCCCCCTCCTGGGCCAGGCAGCAGTGTTTGGCCACGGTTGTTTACCTGGCTGTCATATCGGTTGAACTCTGAACTGAGAATGACATTAATTGGGTAGAGAGGAGAGTAGGAGAGTATATTTTCTAGTTTCTGTCATGGTTGTTCATTAGATAGAGGCTCAACCTCCAACCATTACTCTAAAGAAAGCTCGTTTTCTCATTTTCTCTCAGCCCAGCCTTGGCTACAGTACATTAAGTACTAGAGCAGAGGCCGACTGTCTCGGCCCAGCCTCAGGACTTGATTTAATGGTAGACCTATGAGTCACAATCTGGTCATTGGTGACTTTAAACGTTCTCTGCCCTTGACAGTGCTGAAACCAAAGATATGCTCTGTTTCCCAAGTATAGTGTCAGACCAACCCGGGTTATCTCTGTATGGTGTCTGACCAACCCGGGTTATCTCTGTATAGTGTCTGACCAACCCGGGTTATCTCTGTATAGTGTCTGACCAACCCGGGTTATCTCTGTATAGTGTCTGACCAACCCGGGTTATCTCTGTATGGTGTCTGACCAACCCGGGTTATCTCTGTATAGTGTCAGACCAACCCGGGTTATCTCTGTATAGTGTCAGACCAGCCCGGGTTCCTCTGTATAGTGTCAGACCAACCCGGTATATCTCTGTATAGTGTCTGACCAACCCGGGTTATCTCTGTATAGTGTCTGACCAACCCGGGTTATCTCTGTATAGTGTCAGACCAACCCAGTTTATCTCTGTATAGTGTCTGACCAACCCGGGTTATCTCTGTATAGTGTCTGACCAACCCGGGTTATCTCTGTATAGTGTCAGACCAACCCGGGTTATCTCTGTATAGTGTCTGACCAACCCGGGTTATCTCTGTATAGTGTCAGACCAACCCGGGTTATCTCTGTATAGTGTCAGACCAACCCGGGTTATCTCTGTATAGTGTCAGACCAACCCGGGTTATCTCTGTATGGTGTCTGACCAACCCGGGTTATCTCTGTATGGTGTCTGACCAACCCGGGTTATCTCTGTATAGTGTCAGACCAACCCGGGTTATCTCTGTATAGTGTCAGACCAACCCGGGTTATCTCTGTATAGTGTCAGACCAACCCGGTATATCTCTGTATAGTGTCTGACCAACCCGGGTTATCTCTGTATAGTGTCTGACCAACCCGGGTTATCTCTGTATAGTGTCAGACCAACCCAGTTTATCTCTGTATAGTGTCTGACCAACCCGGGTTATCTCTGTATAGTGTCTGACCAACCCGGGTTATCTCTGTATAGTGTCAGACCAACCCGGGTTATCTCTGTATAGTGTCAGACCAACCCGGGTTATCTCTGTATAGTGTCAGACCAACCCGGGTTATCTCTGTATAGTGTCAGACCAACCCGAGTTAACTCTGTATAGTGTCAGACCAACCCGGGTTATCTCTGTATAGTGTCAGACCAACCCGGTTTATCTCTGTATAGTGTCTGACTAACCCGGGTTATCTCTGTATAGTGTCTGACCAACCCGGGTTATCTCTGTATAGTGTCAGACCAACCCGGTTTATCTCTGTATAGTGTCTGACCAACCCGGGTTATCTCTGTATAGTGTCTGACCAACCCAGGTTATCTCTGTATAGTGTCAGACCAACCCGGGTTATCTCTGTATAGTGTCTGACCAACCCGGGTTATCTCTGTATAGTGTCTGACCAACCCGGGTTATCTCTGTATAGTGTCTGACCAACCCGGGTTATCGGATAACAAAAAGAAAACCAGCCACATCACGGATATTGAAGTCTTGCTTCCAGACAAATTAAGCAACTTCTTTGCGCGCTTCGAGGACAATAGAGTGCCACCGACACGGCCCGCTACCAAAGACTGTGGGCTCTCCTTCTCCGTGGCCGATGTGAGTGAAACATTTAAACGTGTTAACCCTCGCAAGGCTGCCGGCCCAGACGGCATCCCTAGCCGCGTCCTCAGAGCATGCGCAGACCAGCTGGCTGGTGTGTTTACGGACATATTCAATCAATCCCTATCCCAATCTGCTGTCCCCACATGCTTCAAGGTGGCCACCGTTGATCCTGTTCCTAAGAAAGCTAAGGTAACTGAACTAAATGACTATCGCCCCGTAGCACTCACTTCTGTCATCATGAAGTGCTTTGAGAGACTAGTCAAGGATCATATCACCTCCACCCTACCCATCACCCTAGACCCACTTCAATTTGCTTACCGCCCCAATAGGTCCACAGACGATGCAATCGCCATCACACCGCACACTGCCCTATGCCAATTGGACAAGATGAATACCTATGTAAGAATGCTGTTCATTGACTACAGCTCAGCATTTAACACAATAGTACCCTCCAAACTCGTCATGAAGCTTGAGAGCCTGGGTCTCGACCCCGCCCTGTGCAACTGGGTCCTGGACTTCCTGACGAGCCGCCCCCAGGTGGTGAAGGTAGGAAACAACATCTCCACTTCGCTGATCCTCAACACTGGGGCTCCACAAGGGTGTGTTCTCAGCCCCCTCCTGTACTGCCCGTTCATCCACGACTGCGTGGCCATGCACGCCTCCAACTCAATCATCAAGTTTTCAGACGACACTACAGTGGAAGGCTTGATTACCAACAAGGACGAGACGGCCTACAGGGAGGAGGTGAGGGCCCTCGGAGTGTGGTGTCAGGAAAATAATCTTTCACTCAATGTCAGCAAAACAAAGGAGATGATCGTGGACTTCAGGAAACAGCAAAGGGAGCATCCCCCTATCCACATCGATGGGACAGCAGTGGAGAAGGTGGAAAGTTTTAAGTTCCTCGGTGTACATATCACCGACAAACTGAAATGGTCCACCCACACAGATAGTGTGGTGAACAAGGCACAACAGCGCCTCTTCAACCTCAGGAGGCTGAAAAAATATGGCTTCTCACTGAAAACCCTCACAAACTTTTACAGGTGCACAATTGAGAGCATCCTGTCGGGCTGTATCACCACCTGGTACGGCAACTGCACCGCCCACAATCGCAAAACTCTCCAGAGGGTGGTGTGGTCTGCACAACGTATCACCGGGGGCGAACTACCTGCCCTCCATGACACCTACAGCACCCGATGTCACAGGAAGGCCAAAAAGATCAAGGACAATAACCACCCGAGCCAGTGCCTGTTCACCGCACTTCCATCCAGAAGGTGAGGTCAGTACAGGTGCATCAAAGCTGGGACCGAGAGATTGAAAAACAGCTTCTATCTCAAGGCCATCAGATTGTTAAACAGCCATCACTAGCACAAGAGAGGTGGCTGCCTACCTACACACTTGATATCATTGGCCACTTAGATAAATGGAACACTAGTCGCTTTAATAATGCCACTTTAATAATGTTTACATATCTCGCATTACTCATCTCATATGTATATACTGTATACTGTATCCTTCACTATTTGCTCTTAACTATCTATTGCATCTTAGCCGCTCTGTCACTGCTCATCCATATATTTTATACTGATGTATCCCATCCCTTTACTAGATTGTGTGTATTAGGTTTTGTTGTGGAATTTGTTAGATATTAGGTTTTGTTGTGGAATTGTTAGATATTACCTGTTAGATACTGCTGCACTGTCGGATCTAGAAGCACAAGCATTTCGTTACACTCACAATAACATCAGCTAACCATGTGTATGTGACCAATAACATCAGCTAACCATGTGTATGTGACCAATAACATCAGCTAACCATGTGTATGTGACCAATAACATCTGCTAACCATGTGTATGTGACCAATAACATCTGCTAACCATGTGTATGTGACCAATAACATCAGCTAACCATGTTTATATTTCTTTCTTAGTATGCATGTGGGGTATTTTCTTTCTCCCAAATCCCTTTTATATTTCTGCTTGACAGTGAAGTCTACAGAGCTCCGCCTCTCCGACCATAAACAGGAAAAAAACAATGTAGTCACAAAGCAGTGTGTTCTTCCTCACCTCTTCCTCCAACCTCCCACTAATGTCGTGAAGCGATTTCTGACGTGGGTCCATAGTCTTAGCAGCGTATCAGTGCTGTCTCAATAGCTACAAATCAATCTGTGTCCCTCCCGACAGCCTCTGCATTGCAGGCACAATGCTGTGCTCGGCTCCCACTACGCCTGCAGCTCCATGTACTGTAGGGCACAGAGGAGCTCTGTTCAGCCAGCATAGACAACAAAGGAGAAGAAGAGGCCATCTATTTAAATCATCCTGATACTGGCTGTTAAACAAAATGTAAATATCCCATATATTCACACACACAGGAAGGCAGAAGTATGGTTAAATCAATGTAGCGTTGGATGTGCGTGATGTTCTGCACACCTAATGCAGTGCTGAGTCTATAGTATATCCTTCATCATTCACAGTCAGTCACAACAGTTTTGTTATTTAGATGTGAGTGAGTAGAATATGCAGAGATCACGATCAACTCTTTTCTGAATCCTTGTACTACTATAGGACTAATTACAATGCAGTAGAGTAACATGGATAACCCTCACATAGTGTATAGCAACATGGATAACCCTCACGTAGTGTATAGCAACATGGATAACCCTCACATAGTGTATAGCAACATGGATAACCCTCACAGTGTATAGCAACATGGATAACCCTCACGTAGTGTATAGCAACATGGATAACCCTCACATAGTGTATAGCAACATGGATAACCCTCACATAGTGTATAGCAACATGGATAACCCTCACATAGTGTACAGCAACATGGATAACCCTCACAGTGTATAGCAACATGGATAACCCTCACGTAGTGTACAGCAACATGGATAACCCTCACATAGTGTATAGCAACATGGATAACCCTCACATAGTGTATAGCAACATGGATAACCCTCACGTAGTGTATAGCAACATGGATAACCCTCACGTAGTGTATAGCAACATGGATAACCCTCACGCAGTGTATAGCAACATGGATAACCCTCACATAGTGTATAGCAACATGGATAACCCTCACAGTGTATAGCAACATGGATAACCCTCACATAGTGTATAGCAACATGGATAACCCTCACATAGTGTATAGCAACATGGATAACCCTCACATAGTGTATAGCAACATGGATAACCCTCACATAGTGTATAGCAACATGGATAACCCTCACATAGTGTATAGCAACATGGATAACCCTCACATAGTGTATAGCAACATGGATAACCCTCACATAGTGTATAGCAACATGGATAACCCTCACAGTGTATAGCAACATGGATAACCCTCACATAGTGTATAGCAACATGGATAACCCTCACAGTGTATATCAACATGGATAACCCTCACAGTGTATATCAACATGGATAACCCTCACATAGTGTATAGCAACATGGATAACCCTCACATAGTGTATAGCAACATGGATAACCCTCACATAGTGTATAGCAACATGGATAACCCTCACGTAGTGTATAGCAACATGGATAACCCTCACATAGTGTACAGCAACATGGATAACCCTCACGTAGTGTATAGCAACATGGATAACCCTCACGCAGTGTATAGCAACATGGATAACCCTCACATAGTGTATAGCAACATGGATAACCCTCACAGTGTATAGCAACATGGATAACCCTCACATAGTGTATAGCAACATGGATAACCCTCACAGTGTATATCAACATGGATAACCCTCACATAGTGTATAGCAACATGGATAACCCTCACATAGTGTATAGCAACATGGATAACCCTCACGTAGTGTACAGCAACATGGATAACCCTCACATAGTGTATAGCAACATGGATAACCCTCACATAGTGTATAGCAACATGGATAACCCTCACAGTGTACAGCAACATGGATAACCCTCACAGTGTATAGCAACATGGATAACCCTCACAGTGTATAGCAACATGGATAACCCTCACAGTGTATAGCAACATGGATAACCCTCACAGTGTATAGCAACATGGATAACCCTCACATAGTGTATAGCAACATGGATAACCCTCACGTAGTGTATAGCAACATGGATAACCCTCACGTAGTGCATAGCAACATGGATAACCCTCACATAGCAATTAGATTTTTACTTTAATAATTTACCTTGCTATTTACTTTACATGTGATTGAACACTAATGGCATGGGTCCGCAGATCCTCAAAAATTTCTACAGCTGCACCATCGAGAGCATCCTGACCGGTTGCATCACCGCCTGGTATAGAAACTGCTCGGCATCTGACCGTAAGGCGCTACAGAAGGTAGTGTGTATGGCCCAGTACATCACTGGGGCCATTGGTCAACCATGGTTTGCCAGTGCTGTGATAAAATCTGGTGTAAAATAGTGAAGAATTTATCTGCACTGTGCGGTTTGTTAGATAGCTAGCAGGCCACTTTTAGAGTAATGATTCCATTAATTTGAGATAAAATGAACTGCTAATGTGCCAACATTCAGTTCAAACAATGCAGTCAGTCCACAGCCAGATAAAGCCATACACTGACTGAAATCAGTTGATGATAGGCCTTAGACAAGTTGCAAATGTAACTAGTAGCTAGTGTTAGGTTTTGTTCTTTACGTCCTTCCTTGTCAATCATTGGTTCATTGGTGAAATTAGCATTATGACAATATCTTTAATGAAATCATTCAGAAACCTTTATTAATGTAATTGCAGACAGAAGTTGACAAATAGGAGTATAGCACGAATGTTGCTGAGTAAGTTCTGCCTCCAACAAAAGGTCTCCAGTGGTTTTAGTAAACCCTAAGTCGCTCCCTGGTGATGTCACTGCCTACATCAAAAATCCTCTACTCCTGGGACCAAAACTATGCCTACAAAGCTGTATAAACAGGGCCTTTATTGTTAGCTAAAGACTTAGCAGTAAATGTCCCCTTCCCCCAAAGTTGATTTATTGTGGAACGTTTACCTAGTCTTAACTCCTTCACTCCCCTGCAGAGTTCTGTCTAAGTCACACATTTCTAAGAAGGGCCTCTTTATAATGAGGCAGAAAAAGAGAGAGAGAAAACTAAAAGACAAATGTAGAACTATACTAAACTTCTACAATGAATATATATATATATATTGTTAATCAGTAGTCTAAAACCCTATAAATGTAAGGAGGGAGGGTCTTTTAACCCCTCCGCTTCTATTAATAAAACATGAGCATAATAAATGTTTTCTAATACATCAAACATTTTGGTACAACCCTTTTCATGACCCCTAGGTGAACCTGACACTAGTGATATTGTATCAGTGGTGGAAAAAGTACAAAATTGTCATACTTGAGTAAAAGTAAAGATACCTTAATAGAAAGTACTTTACACCACTGTATTGTATCATATAATACCACTACCAGCTTTCCAAGAAAACATAATTTTAAACAGTTATGGTCTATTGCCATATGTTTTCGAGGATATTTATGCAGACAATTAAATAAAAAAAAAACACAAACTGTGTTTATAATTATATTACAATATTTTAGGTTAACAACAATTATATTACACATTTTCTGATGTATCACATGCCTTACTTTTTATATTCCTGGATAAGTAAAATCAGGATTATGCCTCTACTGCCATTCATTCCAATTTGACAGGTTTGGATTTCTCCCTGACCAATATGGCTGCCATTTTCAACACCATTCTGGAACTTTGAGCGTTTATGACATAGCCCCTCTAGTAATTTAATAGATGAGGTAAAGAAGTCAATGGAACTCGACCAAAACAATGGAATTGCCATGGAAACACGTGGGGTTTCTGCTCATCTGCCCCCCAGCAAATCTAACCTACATTTAGGATATTGTTTACATGTGTATTTCACACTATGTTGAAGTAGAAATCGGAGTATAATGCTTGTATGGATGTCAAGATCAACACATGTTCACGTCAATATCACCAATCAACTGCATTACAGTTAAAAATGACTTTGCCTAGCACCACAGATTTCTGTATGCTAGCTATGCTACCAGCTTATACAAACAGAAGTTAGCATTTAGCAATCACTTCTTCTAAACCTGAAAAGGGACTACTTCTAAATGTCATGCAGCAAAAACAGTCAAATATATCCAAATCGGACCTTAGTAACTACATTGTGGACCTGTTACAATATATCAATCATGACAGATTTGACGAATATCCACTTGGCCGATTTTTTTGTTATACAGAAAGAAGAAAACATGCTGAAAAGCTGCTGTGTTGTTCAATGTACATGTAAATGGTCAAAAATCTCCACTTTAAGAGCCTGCGAGAAAAGCCCTGTGGCTTCAGGGTATTCATGTGTGGACCCGGTGTCCAAGTAGGCTACACGTAGCTATGTGTGTGGAAAACATTTAATCACAGGAAATACGTTTAACTTGTTTAGTATCCTCCGTTTGTAACTCAACTCACTACTTGTAGCTGTATAGTCCGTTTGTGTGTGTTGTTGGTCTTGGCTATCTTAATGTTTCCGGCTGGAAGCTTGCTAAGCGCCATCTTGAAAAAGGGCATGAGGGAAGCCCTATAATGTTACGTTTTTCTAAATAGTGAGAACACTCAAGAGCAGGCAATGTTGAAAAATAATATTTTCTTAAATATAGTTTTGTAATTGACTAAAACAAGCAGACAATAAGAAAATTGCGTTTGAAAACGGTCAAGTTTTTTTTGCTGTGAGCCAAATTGGGTAAAATAGATATCCAGGAGTTGTATTTCCCCCAGGCGGGCGGTGCCGTGACTTTCTATCTAATACCGACTGGGACTATAGGATCTCTGTGGACTACACTCAGTCACGTTCTCATCATTCTCATCAGTACATTCAATGCTCTGTATTCACAAGGTGCCATTGATGAGCTATAATATAATAAAATATAATATAATAAAATATAATATAATATAATCAAATATAATCAAATATAATAGAATAGAATAGAATATAATAAAATGTAATATAATCAAATATAATAAAATATAATACAATAAAATATAATATAATACAAGTTAATATAATAAAATGTAATATAATAAAATATAATACAATATAATACAATAAAATATAATATAATAAAATATAATACAATATAATCTAATTAAACAACAACTCTTGAGTTGGAAAAATAACAGTCTTACTGGGCACCCATAATTGATTTGTTCGTTTTTTTTTTTGCGTGACTTTTTTTTACATTTAACCTTTATTTAACTAGGCAAGTCAGTAAGAACAAATTCTTATTTACAATGATGGCCTGTCCTGACCAAACCCGGACGACGCTGGGTCAATTGTGCGCCGCCCTATGGGACTCCCGATCACGGCCGGCTGTAATACAGCCTAATAAGTTCACATTAAAACATCGCTCATGTGAGTGCTGTCCGGATGCCAACAGGGCTTTAGACCTTCAGCATGGGGCAGAGGTTATTCACCATACACACACACACACACACACACACACACACACACACACACACACACACACACACACACAGAGAGGTTGTACAGCAGCAACAGCCCCATGATCTCATTCTACACGCTGTAAATGCTCAGCCAGCCAGGCAAACTCTCTCACAATTTAGTCTGTCACAAATACTGTAGGTTATAAAACACGCTCTGCTCCTGCTCAGCACAATTGAAGCCACCTGTCTCATCCTGTAGAAACAATCCAAAGCATTGTTTTCAATGTGTTAAAGGTATTGATAGAATAATGTTTATATTGTAGCAGCTGTAACTACATTCCTATAACTTATAGTCTCCCTCTCTCGGTGTGTGTGAGTGTGTGGGAGTGTGTGTGTGTGTGCATTCGTACGTATGTGTGTATGTATGTGCGTGCTTATCGCTGTGAGTGTGTTAATCAGTTTGTGTGTTAATCAGTCCTGTGTTTGTGTGTGTGTGTGTGTGTGTGTCTGTGTGTGTGTCTGTGTATGTGCGTGTGCATGTGTGTCTTATGTGCGTGTGTCTCTGTGTGTGTATGTGTGTGTCTCTGTGTGTGTGAGTGTGTGTGTGTCTTCTGTGCGTGTGAGCGTGTGTGTGTCTTCTGTGTGTGTGTGTGTGTGTGGCCCCTGTGCATGTATGTGTGCGTGTTTGTGTGTGTGTCTGTGTGTGTGTCTGTGTGTGCGTGTCTCCTGTGCGTGTGTGTGTGTGTGTGTCTCTTTGTGAGTGTGTGTATGTGTCTCTGTGTGTGTGTGTCTCTCTGTGTGTGTGTGTGTATGTGTGTGTGTGTGTGTGTGTGTGTGTGTCTCTCTGTGAGTGTGTGTGTGTGCGTGCATGTGTGTGTGGTATGTCCTAGTTAATGAGTATCTAAATAGAGCTCTGTTGTCATCCTCACCTCTCCTAATCAATACCAGTCTGTTGTCATCCTCACCTCTCCTAATCAATACCAGTCTGTTGTCATCCTCACCTCTCCTAATCAATACCAGCATCCTCACCTCTCCTAATCAATACCAGTCTGTTGTCATCCTCACCTCTCCTAATCAATACCAGTCTGTTGTCATCCTCACCTCTCCTAATCAATACCAGTCTGTTGTCATCCTCACCTCTCCTAATCAATACCAACATCCTCACCTCTCCTAATCAATACCAGTCTTCTCTAACACACGGTCTGGTCGTTTGTTGCTGCCGACAGACTTTATGTGGATAGGTCAGACTGAATTCTGTCCTAATAAAGCTTACAGCAGCATTTCATCCTCAGCGCCAGGCAGTTAAATCATTTTTTCTCATTTAATATGCTGCATTGAATCCGACTTGGGGTGTCATTGATTCTGCTGTAGGCTATAACCATTTACCCAGTGTCTTCGCTATAGCTGTGGTGTATAGGCTACCGTAAAATAATCATTTATAATGTTGCAGGAGCGATACTGTATCAATTAAAATGTTTCCAATAAAATAATGAACATTTAGGAAGAATATAAACTAAATAAGGTGTTTTCTGAATGTCCTGCGCGTGACTCATTACAATGGAAAGGGGAATGAGGAAGACTTTTTAAAGAGGACACAAATCTTTTGTTTATTATTTGTGACGGACCGGCTCGATTCGGTCTTATGTAGCAACATTTGAAAAGTGTTTTTTTTTACATTGGATAAAAGTAGACATGATGGCTGTGAAAAACGTTGATTACACCTCACAAACAACTGGTATACTGTCTGTATGTAGACACTAAACATTCATTTGTGTTCCACCACCGTGCAGACATAAAATCCTTATACAGATGAAGGATCTATACTCTCTCTGTGAGATATGTCTCACCACCCCCTCTACTGTCTCTGTGAGATATGTCTCACCACCCCCTCTACTGTCTCTGTGAGATATGTCTCACCACCCCCTCTACTGTCTCTGTGAGATATGTCTCACCCCCTCTACTGTCTCTGTGAGATATGTCTCACCACCCCCTCTACTATCTCTATGAGATATGTCTCACCACCCCCTCTAATGTCTCTATGAGATATGTCTCACCCCCTCTACTGTCTCTGTGAGATATGTCTCACCACCCCCTCTACTGTCTATGTGAGATGTCTCACCACCCCCTCTACTCTCTCTATGAGATATGTCTCACCACCACCCCCTCTAATGTCTCTATGAGATATGTCTCATCACCCCCTCTACTGTCTCTGTGAGATATGTCTCACCACCCCTCTACTGTCTCTGTGAGATATGTCTCACCACCCCCTCTACTGTCTCTATGAGATATGTCTCACCACCCCCTCTACTGTCTCTGTGAGATATGTCTCACTACCCCCTCTACTGTCTCTATGAGATATGTCTCACTACCCCCTCTACTGTCTCTATGAGATATGTCTCACCACCCCCTCTACTGTCTCTGTGAGATATGTCTCACCACCCCCTCTACTGTCTCTGTGAGATATGTCTCACCACCCCCTCTACTGTCTCTATGAGATATGTCTCACCACCCCCTCTACTGTCTCTGTGAGATATGTCTCACTACCCCCTCTACTGTCTCTGTGAGATATGTCTCACCACCACCCCCTCTACTGTCTCTATGAGATATGTCTCACCACCCCCTCTACTGTCTCTGTGAGATATGTCTCACCACCCCCTCTACTGTCTCTGTGAGATATGTCTCACCACCCCCTCTAATGTCTCTACAAAACCTGCAGAGAGACTAGAAGACTGTCACACCGAGCGAAACCGGTGAACCCAAGAGCAGCCTCAGACGAGAAGACTGGGATGAGGTAACCGAGGTATTTATTGAAACACGGGGGGAAGATTGAGTGATTCCTCAACCTCTCTGTAGGTGTCTGAATCAGAGAAGGCTGCCTTAATCGACAATCAACATCCACGTCTTCGGCGCCCGGGGAACAGTGGGCTAACTGGGGCAGAACGACAGATTTATAGATATACTGTAGAATTGGGAGGAGGTAGGTAGGTATAGATATACTGTAGGATTGGGAGGAGGTAGGTAGGTATAGATATACTGTAGGATTAGGAGGAGGTAGGTATAGATATACTGTAGGATTGGGAAGAGGTAGGTATAGATATACTGTAGGATTGGGAGGAGGAGGTAGGTATAGATATACTGCAGGATTAGGAGGAGGTAGGTATAGATATACTGTAGTATTGGGAGGAGGTAGGTATAGATATACTGTAGGATTGGGAGGAGGAGGTAGGTATAGACATACTGTAGGATTGTGAGGAGGTAGGTATAGATATACTGTAGGATTGGGAGGAGGAGGTAGGTATAGACATACTGTAGGATTGGGAGGAGGTAGGTATAGATATACTGTAGGATTGGGAGGAGGAGGTAGGTATAGACATACTGTAGGATTGTGAGGAGGAGGTAGGTATAGATATACTGTAGGATTGGGAGGAGGTAGGTATAGATATACTGTAGGATTGGGAGGAGGTAGGTAGGTATAGATATACTGTAGGATTAGGAGGTAGGTAGGTATAGATATACTGTAGGATTGGGAGGAGGTAGGTAGGTATAGATATACTGTAGGATTAGGAGGAGGTAGGTAGGTATAGATATACTGTAGGGTTGGGAGGAGGTAGGTAGGTATAGATATACTGTAGGATTGGGAGGAGGTAGGTAAAGATATACTGTAGGCTTAGGAGGAGGTAGGTATAGATATACTGTAGGATTAGGAGGAGGTAGGTATAGATATACTGTAGGATTGGGAGGAGGTAGGTATAGATATACTGTAGGATGGGGAGGAGGTAGGTAGGTATAGATATACTGTATGATTGGGAGGAGGTAGGTATAGATATACTGTAGGATTGGGAGGAGGTACGTAGGTATAGATATACTGTAGGATTGGGAGGAGGTAGGTATAGATATACTGTAGGATTGGGAGGAGGTAGGTAGGTATAGATATACTGTAGGATTAGGAGGAGGTGGGTATAGATATACTGTAGGATTAGGAGGAGGTAGGTAGGTATAGATATACTGTAGGATTGGGAGGAGGTAGTTATAGATATACTGCAGGATTGGGAGGAGGTAGGTAGGTATAGATATACTGTAGGATTGGGAGGAGGTAGGTAGGTATAGATATACTGTAGGATTAGGAGGAGGTAGGTATAGATATACTGTAGGATTGGGAGGAGGTAGGTATAGATATACTGTAGGATTAGGAGGTAGGTAGGTATAGATACACTGTAGGATTAGGAGGAGGTAGGTATAGATATAATGTAGGATTGGGAGGAGGAGGTAGGTATAGATATACTGTAGGATTGGGAGGAGGTAGGTAGGTATAGATATACTGTAGGATTAGGAGGAGGTAGGTATAGATATACTGTAGGATTAGGAGGTAGGTAGATATAGATATACTGTAGGATTGGGAGGAGGTAGGTAGGTATAGATATACTGTAGGATTAGGAGGAGGTAGGTATAGATATACTGTAGGATTAGGAGGAGGAGGTAGGTATAGATATACTGTAGGATTGGGAGGAGGTAGGTATAGATATACTGTAGGATTAGGAGGAGGTAGGTATAGATGTACTGTAGGATTAGGAGGAGGTAGGTATGTGTATGTATGCTGTACACCATGTCCTTGGCAAGCTTGGTTCCTGGAAGAAAAAAAAGTTCATTATATCAAATCCTCCGGTATTTGCAATTGCGTTTGACAGTAACCCGTTCTGTCAGGCGTTGTGTCAACGCCCATATGGTCGGGGGAATCAGCATTGTGACATCACAGCCTCCTTCAGTTCCTTCCTGCTGATTCGTAATTGGTTATCAAAACAGATTCCAGGTACATTTAGTATGGCTATGGTTGCCTCCCAAATGGCAGCCTATTCCCTTCATAGTGCACTATTGTTGTACAGAGTACTATGGGACCCTGGTAAAAAAAGTAGCGCACTATAATAGGGAATAGGGTTCTGTTTGGGATGTAGACTGTGATAAAGCAGGGGGTGGAGAATAGCCTGCGGGTCCCTGAGCATGATCTGAATTGCTAATGTTTAGATTATTAGAAATCTTCCTTACAGCCTGAAGAGATGATCGTGTGCCTATAAACTCACACTGGATTCTGTCTGTTTGATTGGTTCCACGCTGCTCCTGAGAACAAGCCAAAAAACAAGTCCATAGTGATCCCATTGTTTGATGCTATTTGTTTCTCCTTTTCTTTCACCAGCTAGCAGTTGTGAATGAGAAGGCCTGTTCTATGGTATTTGACCCTATAGACAGTTATAAGTGAGAAGGCCTGTTCTATGGTATTTGACCCTATATATTGGGAGTGAGGGTGAATAGTAATAACTTACATTAGATATGTCTTTATTGTCTGATTTTCACAGATATTTTACGTACTAGAAGATGCCGTCTGATGAGAGGCATGACAGAGTCCAGACACAACATTAAACATCCACATTACTGAAAAGCACAACAAGAATGACAGTTTAAGGACTCTGACCCCTCCCTTCCACGTGACATAGCTGTCCCTCCTACACTGAATGTTACACATCCCCTTTAAGGACTCTGACCCCTCTCTTCCACATGACATAGCTGTCCCTCCTACATTGAATGTTACACATCCCCTTTAAGGACTCTGAACCCTCCCTTTCACATGACATAGCTGTCCCTCCTACACTGAATGTTACACATCCCCTTTAAGGACTCGGACCTCTCCCTTCCACATGACATAGCTGTCCCTCCTACACTGAATGTTACACA
Source organism: Salmo trutta (assembly GCF_901001165.1). NCBI lineage: Eukaryota > Metazoa > Chordata > Actinopteri > Salmoniformes > Salmonidae > Salmo > Salmo trutta. The sequence goes on along the minus strand of NC_042959.1, from coordinate 6,562,863 downwards.
TCCCCTTTAAGGACTCGAACCTCTTCCTTTCCACAGAGGACATAGCTGTCCCTCCTACACTGAATGTTACACATCCCCTTTAAGGACTCTGACCTCTCCCTTCCACATGACATAGCTGTCCCTCCTACACTGAATGTTACACATCCCCTTTAAGGACTCTGAACCCTCCCTTCCACATGACATAGCTGTCCCTCCTACACTGAATGTTACACATCCCCTTTAAGGACTCGGACCTCTCCCTTCCACATGACATAGCTGTCCCTCCTACACTGAATGTTACACATCCCCTTTAAGGACTCTGACCCCTCCCTTCCACGTGACATAGCTGTCCCTCCTACACTGAATGTTACACATCCCCTTTAAGGACTCTGACCCCTCCCTTCCACATGACATAGCTGTCCCTCCTACACTGAATGTTACACATCCCCTTTAAGGACTCTGACCCCTCTCTTCCACATGACATAGCTGTCCCTCCTACACTGAATGTTACACATCCCCTTTAAGGACTCTGGCCTCTCCCTTCCACATGACATAGCTGTCCCTCCTACACTGAATGTTACACATCCCCTTTAAGGACACGGACCTCTCCCTTCCACATGACATAGCTGTCCCTCCTACACTGAATGTTACACATCCCCTTTAAGGACTCTGGCCTCTCCCTTCCACATGACATAGCTGTCCCTCCTACACTGAATGTTACACATCCCCTTTAAGGACTCTGACCCCTCCCTTCCACATGACATAGCTGTCCCTCCTACACTGAATGTTACACACCCCCTTAATGTCCAAGGTCCCTGAGCGTAACACATAATGATAATACACAAGCCTATAGTTTCAACGGCCATGATTCCATGATTATTTTACACAGTTGGTTACATTTCACTTATCACTTTTCACCATTGCCCGTTCCTTTTCACCATTGCCCGTTCCTTTTCACCATTGCCCGTTCCTTTTCACCATTGCCCATTCCTTTTCACCATTGCCCATTCCTATTCACCATTGCCCGTTCCTTTTTACCATTGCCCATTCCTTTTCACCATTGCCCATTCCTTTTCACCATTGCCCGTTCCTTTTTACCATTGCCCATTCCTTTTCACCATTGCCCATTCCTTTTCACCATTGCCCATTCCTTTTCACCATTGCCCGTTCCTTTTTACCATTGCCCATTCCTTTTCACCATTGCCCATTCCTATTCACCATTGCCCATTCCTTTTCACCATTGCCCGTTCCTTTTTACCATTGCCCATTCCTTTTCACCATTGCCTATTCCTTTTCACCATTGCCCGTTCCTTTTCACCATTGCCCGTTCCTTTTCACCATTGCCCGTTCCTTTTCACCATTGCCCCTAATGTCCTCCTTATTTGTTCATAAGGGTCAATGCGCGTGTGGCACAAATTCGTTTTTAGACCTGACCAGTTTACACTGGTTCAGTCTGCAAGCGCTTCCTGGACTGCTGGAACATAAGCTCTGAGTTGAGCACATAGAAGGGGTCCTCTGCTGTTGTGTTTGCCATCCTTTTTAGACGGTAGATCATTTCATCATTATTAAACACAAGGCATCTATCATCAACAATGAATGACTTATAATGGGCCACACGTCATCCTATGGCTGAATGTGTCACAGTAAGAGATTTGCAGATTTGGCAGATGAACGTTTATAAATTAACGAGGAGATACAAGCAGTTAAACTGAAATATAAAAATGTTATGAAAAACATGATCGAAAAGTCCAGGGGAAAAGGAAATGCAATGCAGTCACGACGATGCAAGACCTCCTCCAATCACCTGGGGTCTCTTTATGACGATGTAACACCTCCTCCAATCATTTGGGGTCTCTTTATGACGATGTAACACCTCCTCTTATCCTGTGTGGTCTCTTTATGACGATGCAAAACCTGGTCCAATCCTCTGTGGTCTATTTTAGCATTTTGTTATTGGTGGCTTTGTGGCTGCAGCAGGCCTGTCAAAATGTGCTTGATGGCGAAGGAGTCTGTGACTGCTTGCCTGCTTGTGATTGCCTGCCTGCCTGCCTGCTGGCCTGCCTCTACACTGCAGCATGAGACAAGATTAATGGTATAGCAGGTTGTTGACTTTTATTTCCCTCCCTTACTCTCCTTCATTCTCTCACACACTCTTCATCTCTACTTCCTTCTCTCTCTCTCTCTCTCTCTCTACCTCCCGCTCCCTCTCTCTATATCTATCTCACTCACTCTCTCTCTCTCTTTCTCTCTCACTCTCTCCCTATCTTGCTCCTGCTCTCTCTCTACCTCTCTCTCTCTCCACCTCTCTCTCTCTCTCTCTCTTTCTCTCTCCACCTCCCTCTCTCTCTCTCTCTCTCTCCCTCGCTCTCTCTCTTCACCTCCCTTTCTCTCTCTCTCTCTCTCTCTCTCTCTCTCTCTCTCTCTCTCCACCTCTACCTCTCTCTCTCTCTCTTTCTCTCTCCACATCCCTCCCCTTCCCCTCCTCCTCTCTCCCTTGGCAGACAGTTTTGTGGTGGCTCCACATAGTGCTGATCCTGTGGTGCCATAATGAAGCTAGCTGCTCCTTCATATCCAAACCCCATTCTGTCACACTCCTGCCCCGCCCCACCCGGCCCGGTGAAATATACATCAAACCTCCACTATAAAGAGTGTGTGCAGCCTGCATGGCGCTGCTATTGGCAGAACTATAATGGAGACAGAGATTGATGGTCGGGACCAGGTGTGCTTTTGAATCCTACCTGATTTAATAGCTTTTCCCCCTCTACCACCAAGCCAAGCCAACAGAGCCAGTGGAGGAGGAGAGTAGCTCTGAAGGTGAGTGGTGGGGAGGGGAGGGGAGCCGTGGGACTGCGATGGAGATGACATTGACCTGTTATACGGCTACGTTTCACTGCTACGTTATCATGGCACTTGCACAGCCACCGTCATGGAAACGTTATCCCTTTCCCTCCATTTTCATGAAGATAAAACTGCCTGCCTCTCTCTCGCTTTTGTCCTCCTCCTCTCCTGGGTGCACCTCTGCTAGATGCCATGCAAGAGCAGAATAACAATACCTCTCTGTTTTAAATGGCGTGGTGGCTGTGGTAGTGGCAGTGGCTGTGGTAGTGGCAGTGGCTGTGGCTGTAACTGGAAATACCCCATGCTACAGCCATGTGTGCATGCGTGCAGGTGTGTGTGTGTGTGTGTGTGTGTGTGTGTGTGTGTGTGTGTGTGTGTGTGTGTGTGTGTGTGTGTGTGTGTCTCCTCCACTCTCTGTGAGCGTAGCTCACCCTTCATGCCTCTCTCCCCTCACTGCTCACAGGGCATCGACCCCTGAGATTCAGCCAATGATTGTATTCAACGACAGGAGTAACTACACTACGTCTTCTCCTCCTCTCCTCTAGAATAAATGTGGATCCAATTCTTCCATACCACCTATAAAGCAAAATAGTAAACCGAATATTCATTTTTGATGAATCACTGCCATTACATTCTGTATATTTGAATGTATAATGGGGGAAATGAACAATATAAAAACAGCCTAGCTGGGAAGACGGAGTGCTCATAAGTATGTGCCTGTGCGAATAATGACTAACGCTTTGGTGCAGCACAGTGAGATGTTTATCACAATTATACTGAACAAAAATATAAATGCATCATTTTCTAAGATTTTACTGAGTCACAGTTCATATGGAAGGAAATCAGTCAATGTAAATAAATAAATTGGGCCCGAATCTATGGATTTCACATGACTGGCAGGGGTGCAGCCGTGGGTGGGCTTGGGAGGGCATAGGCCCACCCACTTGGCAGCCAGGCCCACCAACTGGGGAGCCAGGCCCAGCCAATCATAATGAGTTTTTCCCCAACAATAAGGCTTTATTACAGACAGAAATACTCCTCCTTTGTGTGTGTGTGTCCTGTCTAGGGCAGCAGGTAGCAGGTAGCCTAGCTAGTAACCTGAAGATCGCTGGTTAGAATCCCCGAGCCGACTAGGTGAAACATCTGTCGATGTGCCGTTGAGCAAGGCACTTAACCCTAATTGCCTCTGTAAGTGGCTCCGGAGAAGAGCGTCTGCTAAATGACTAACACGGAAATGAAAGATGAGTCTTACAGCTCGCTATCATTATCAGGGATGAGGGGAGAGACAATACAGGAGAGATGGTTACACACGGTTTATTAACATTATCAGGGATGAGGGGAGAGACAATACAGGAGAGATGGTTACACACTGTTTATTAACATTTTCAGGGGTGAAGGGAGAGACATTACAGTAACCAAACAACCTTTCTCGCAGCCAAATCACCTCATGGGTGGAATGTTATTCATATTTTTCATAATTTCATAATTAATCAACATGATTTAAAATAAACTCTGAAAATCCGGTGTTTCTATGTCAAACGTTTTTTCTATATTTTAGTCATCTGTGATGTACATAAAGTGTAATATTGGGATGCAAACTCAAAATGTAATACATTTCATCTCTATATCTGACAAGTAAGAGAATACAGTAAATATGAAGTGAGAGAATACAGTAAAGTTGAAGTAAGAGAATACAGTAAAGTTGGAGTGAGACAATACATTAAAGTTGAAGTGAGAGAAAACAGTAAAGTTGAAGTAAGAGAATACAGTAAATATGAAGTAAGAGAATACAGTAAAGTTGAAGTGAGAGAATACAGTAAAGTTGAAGTGAGAGAATACAGTAAATATGAAGTAAGAGAATACAGTAAAGTTGAAGTGAGAGAATACAGTAAATATGAAGTAAGAGAATACAGTAAATATGAAGTGAGAGAATACAGTAAAGTTGAAGTGAGAGAATACAGTAAATATGAAGTGAGAGAATACAGTAAAGTTGGAGTGAGACAATACATTAAAGCGTGGAAAGGTGTGTCTTTGGAAGTGTGAAGTTTGTGAAGGGCAACTGATTAACGTACACGCTTACTGAGAGAGGGTATATACTATGTAATAACATTATTAGGAGGGTGGGGGTATATACTATGTAATAACATTATTAGGAGGGTGGGGGGTATATACTATGTAATAACATTATTAGGAGGGTGGGGGTATATACTATGTAATAACATTATTAGGAGGGTGGGGGTATATACTATGTAATAACATTATTAGGAGGGTGGGGGTATATACTATGTAATAACATTATTAGGAGGGTGGGGGTATATACTATGTAATAACATTATTAGGAGGGTGGGGGTATATACTATGTAATAACATTATTAGGAGGGTGGGGGGGTATATACTATGTAATAACATTATTAGGAGGGTGGGGGTATATACTATGTATTAACATTATTAGGAGGGGAGGGTGTGGGGGTATATACTATGTAATAACATTATTAGGAGGGGGGTATATACTATGTAATAACATTATTAGGAGGGTGGGGGGTATATACTATGTAATAACATTATTAGGAGGGTGGGGGTATATACTATGTAATAACATTATTAGGAGGGGAGGGTGGGGGGTATATACTATGTAATAACATTATTAGGAGGGTGGGGGGGTATATACTATGTAATAACATTATTAGGAGGGTGGGGGTATATACTATGTAATAACATTATTAGGAGGGTGGGGGTATATACTATGTAATAACATTATTAGGAGGGTGGGGGGTATATACTATGTAATAACATTATTAGGAGGGTGGGGGTATATACTATGTAATAACATTATTAGGAGGGTGGGGGTATATACTATGTAATAACATTATTAGGAGGGTGGGGGTATATACTATGTAATAACATTATTAGGAGGGTGGGGGTATATACTATGTAATAACATTATTAGGAGGGTGGGGGTATATACTATGTAATAACATTATTAGGAGGGTGGGGGGTATATACTATGTAATAACATTATTAGGAGGGTGGGGGTATATACTATGTATTAACATTATTAGGAGGGGAGGGTGGTGGGGGTATATACTATGTAATAACATTATTAGGAGGGGGGTATATACTATGTAATAACATTATTAGGAGGGTGGGGGGTATATACTATGTAATAACATTATTAGGAGGGTGGGGGTATATACTATGTAATAACATTATTAGGAGGGAGGGTGGGGGGTATATACTATGTAATAACATTATTAGGAGGGTGGGGGGGTATATACTATGTAATAACATTATTAGGAGGGTGGGGGGTATATACTATGTATAACATTATTAGGAGGGTGGGGGGTATATACTATGTAATAACATTATTAGGAGGGTGGGGTATATACTATGTAATAACATTATTAGGAGGGGGGGGGTATATACTATGTAATAACATTATTAGGAGGGTGGGGGTATATACTATGTAATAACATTATGAGGGAGGGTGGGGGTATATACTATGTAATAACATTATTAGGAGGGTGGGGGGGTATATACTATGTAATAACATTATTAGGAGGGTGGGGGGTATATACTATGTAATAACATTATTAGGAGGGTGGGGGGGTATACTACTATGTAATAACATTATTAGGAGGGTGGGGGTATATACTATGTAATAACAGTATTAGGAGGGTGGGGGGTATATACTATGTAATAACATTATTAGGAGGGTGGGGGTATATACTATGTAATAACATTATTAGGAGGGTGGGGGGTTATATACTATGTAATAACATTATTAGGAGGGTGGGGGTATATACTATGTAATAACATTATTAGGAGGGTGGGAGGGTATATACTATGTAATAACATTATTAGGAGGGTGGGGGTATATACTATGTAATAACATTATTAGGAGGGGTGGGGGGGTATATACTATGTAATAACATTATTAGGAGGGTGGGGGGTATATACTATGTAATAACATTATTAGGAGGTGGGGGTATATACTATGTAATAACATTATTAGGAGGGTGGGGGTATATACTATGTAGTAACATTATTAGGAGGGTGGGGGTATATACTATGTATAACATTATGAGGAAGGGTGGGGGGTATATACTATGTAATAACATTATTAGGAGGGTGGGGGGTATATACTATGTAATAACATTATTAGGAGGGTGGGGGTATATACTATGTAATAACATTATTAGGAGGGGGTATATACTATGTAATAACATTATTAGGAGGGTGGGGGTATATACTATGTAATAACATTATTAGGAGGGTGGGGGATATACTATGTAATAACATTATTAGGAGGGGGGTATATACTATGTAATAACATTATTAGGAGGGTTGGGGGGTATATACTATGTAATAACATTATTAGGAGGGTGGGGGGTATATACTATGTAATAACATTATTAGGAGGGTGGGGGTATATACTATGTAATAACATTATTAGGAGGTGGGGCATATACTATGTAATAACATTTTAGGAGGGTGGGGGGTATACTATGTAATACATTATTAGGAGGGGGGGGTATATACTATGTAAATAACATTATTAGGAGGGGAGGGTGTGGGGGTATATACTATGTATAACATTATTAGGAGGGTGGGGGTATATACTATGTAATAACATTTTAGGAGGGGTGGGGGGTATATACTATGTAATAACATTATTAGGAGGGTGGGGGTATATACTATGTAATACAATTATTAGGAGGGTAGGGGTATATACTATGTAATAACATTATTAGGAGGGGAGGGTGTGGGGGTATATACTATGTAATAACATTATTAGGAGGGTGGGGGTATATACTATGTAATAACATTATTAGGAGGGTGGGGGTATATACTATGTAATAACATTATTAGGAGGGGAGGGGGGGGGGTATATACTATGTAATAACATTATTAGGAGGGGGGGGTATATACTATGTAATATCATTATTAGGAGGGTGGGGGTATATACTATGTAATAACATTATTAGGAAGGTGGGGGTATATACTATGTAATAACATTATTAGGAGGGTGGGGGAGGTATATACTATGTAATATCATTATTAGGAGGGTGGGGGGGTATATACTATGTAATAACATTATTAGGAGGGTGGGGGGGTATATACTATGTAATAACATTATTAGGAGGGGAGGGTGGGGTATATATACTATGTAATAACATTATTAGGAGGGTGGGGGTATATACTATGTAATAACATTATTAGGAGGGGAAGGTGGGGGGTATATACTATGTAATAACATTATTAGGAGGGTGGGGGGTATATACTATGTAATAACATTATTAGGAGGGGGGGGTATATACTATGTAATAACATTATTAGGAGGGTTGGGGGGTATATACTATGTCATAACATTATTAGGAGGGTGGGGGGTATATACTATGTAATAACATTATTAGGAGGGTGGGGGGGTATATACTATGTAATAACATTATTAGGAGGGTGGGGGGGTATATACTATGTAATAACATTATTAGGAGGGGGGGGTATATACTATGTAATAACATTATTAGGAGGGTTGGGGGGTATATACTATGTAATAACATTATTAGGGGGTGGGGGGTATATACTATGTAATAACATTATTAGGAGGGGAGGGTGGGGGTATATACTATGTAATAACATTATTAGGAGGGGTGGGGGGTATATACTATGTAATAACAATTATTAGGAGGGGAGGGTGGGGGGGTATATACTATGTAATAACATTATTAGGAGGGGTGGGGGGTATATACTATGTAATAACATTATTAGGAGGGTGGGGGGGGTATATACTATGTAATAACATTATTAGGAGGGTGGGGGTATATACTATGTAATAACATTATTAGGAGGGGAGGGTGTGGGGGTATATACTATGGAATAACATTATTAGGAGGGTGGGGGGTATATACGATGTAATAACATTATTAGGAGGGTGGGGGGGTATATACTATGTAATAACATTATTAGGAGGGGGGGGTATATACTATGTAATAACATTATTAGGAGGGTGGGGGTATATACTATGTAATAACATTATTAGGAGGGTGGGGGTATATACTATGTAATAACATTATTAGGAGGGGAGGGTGGGGGTATATACTATGTAATAACATTATTAGGACGGTGGGGGGGTATATACTATGTAATAACATTATTAGGAGGGGGGGTATATACTATGTAATAACATTATTAGGAGGGTGGGGGTATATACTATGTAATAACATTATTAGGAGGGTGGGGGGTATATACTATGTAATAACATTATTAGGAGGGTGGGGGTATATACTATGTAATAACATTATTAGGAGGGTGGGGGGTATATACTATGTAATATCATTATTAGGAGGGGTGGGGGGTATATACTATGTAATAACATTATTAGGGGGGGTGGGGGTATATACTATGTAATAACATTATTAGGAGGGGAGGGTGTGGGGGTATATACTATGTAATAACATTATTAGGAGGGTGGGGGTATATACTATGTAATAACATTATTAGGAGGGTGTGGGGGTATATACTATGTAATAACATTATTAGGAGGGTGGGGGGTATATACTATGTAATAACATTATTAGGAGGGGAGGGGGTATATACTATGTAATAACATTATTAGGAGGGTGGGGGGGTATATACTATGTAATAACATTATTAGGAAGGTGGGGGTATATACTATGTAATAACATTATTAAGAGGGTGGGGGGGTATATACTATGTAATAACATTATTAGGAGGGGAGGGGGTATATACTATGTAATAACATTATTAGGAGGGTGGGGGTATATACTATGTAATAACATTATTAGGAAGGGAGGGGGGTATATACTATGTAATAACATTATTAGGGAGGGTGGGGGTATATACTATGTAATAACATTATTAGGAGGGGGGGTATATACTATGTAATAACATTATTAGGAGGGTGGGGGGTGTATACTATGTAATAACATTATTAGGAGGGGGGGGGGTATATACTATGTAATAACATTATTAGGAGGGTGGGGGGGTATATACTATGTAATAACAATATTAGGAGGGTGGGGGGGTATATACTATGTAATTACATTATTAGGAGGGGGGGTATATACTATGTAATAACATTATTAGGAGGGTGGGGGGTATATACTATGTAATAACATTATTAGGAGGGGGGGGTATATACTATGTAATAACATTATTAGGAGGGGAGGGTGGGGGGTATATACTATGTAATTACATTATTAGGAGGGTGGGGGGGTATATACTATGTAATAACATTATTAGGAGGGTGTGGGGGTATATACTATGTAATAACATTATTAGGAGGGGGGGTATATACTATGTAATAACATTATTAGGAGGGGAGGGGGTATATACTATGTAATAAACATTATTAGGAGGGTGGGGGTATATACTATGTAATAACATTATTAGGAGGGGGGGTATATACTATGTAATAACATTATTAGGAGGGTGGGGGGTGTATACTATGTAATAACATTATTAGAGGGTGGGGGGTATATACTATGTAATAACATTATTAGGAGGGTGGGGGGGTATACTATGTAATAACATTATTAGGAGGGTGGGGGGGTATATACTATGTAATTACATTATTAGGAGGGGGGGTATATACTATGTAATAACATTATTAGGAGGGTGGGGGGTATATACTATGTAATAACATTATTAGGAGGGGGGGTATATACTATGTAATAACATTATTAGGAGGGGAGGGTGGGGGGGTATATACTATGTAATTACATTATTAGGGGGGGTGGGGGGGTATATACTATGTAATAACATTATGGAGGGTGGGGGTATATACTATGTAATAACATTATTAGGAGGGGGGTATATACTATGTAATAACATTATTAGGAGGGTGGGGGGTATATACTATGTAATTACATTATTAGGAGGTTGGGGGGTATATACTAGTAATACATTATTAGGAGGGAGGGTGGGGGGTATATCTATGTATTACATTATTAGGAGGGGAGGGGGTATATACTATGTAATAACATTATTAGGAGGGTGGGGGTTATATACTATGTAATAACATTATTAGGAGGGTGGGGGTATATACTATGTAATAACATTATTAGGAGGGGGGGGGTATATACTATGTAATAACATTATTAGGAGGGGAGGGTGGGGGGTATATACTATGTAATAACATTATTAGGAGGGTGGGGGGTATATACTATGTAATAACATTTTTAGGAGGGTGGGGGGGAATATACTATGTAATAACATTATTAGGAGGGTGGGGGGGTATATACTATGTAATAACATTATTAGGAGGGTGGGGGGGTATATACTATGTAATAACATTATTAGGAGGGGAGGGTGGGGGGGGTATATACTATGTAATAACATTATTAGGAGGGTGGGGGGTATATACTATGTAATAACATTATTAGGAGGGGGGTATATACTATGTAATAACATTATTAGGAGGGTGGGGGGGTATATACTATGTAATAACATTATTAGGAGGGTGGGGGGGGTATATACTATGTAATAAAATTATTAGGAGGGTGGGGGGGGGTATATACTATGTAATTACATTATTAGGAGGGGGTGGGGGTATATACTATGTAATAACATTATTAGGAGGGGAGGGTGGGGGTATATACTATGTAATAACATTATTAGGAGGGTGGGGGTATATACTATGTAATTACATTATTAGGAGGGTGGGTGTGTATACTATGTAATAACATTATTAGGAGGGTGGGGGTATATACTATGTAATAACATTATTAGGAGGGTGGGGGGGTATATACTATGTAATAACATTATTAGGAGGGTGGGGGTATATACTATGTAATAACATTATTAGGAGGGTGGGGGTATATACTATGTAATTACATTATTAGGAGGGTGGGGGGTATATACTATGTAATAACATTATTAGGAGGGTGGGGGGTATATACTATGTAATTACATTGTTTGGAGCGATTTGTGAATGATAATACAGTCAAGAAGTTACATGTTTGTTGAAGAAACAAGTGTTGTTTTTTCCAGTGTGGATGGATAGACAGCGGTATACACATTATTTAAAATGATTATCAAGGATGAGGGAGATGATGTGATGAATACGCCTTTTCTGTGTGTTTGTTGTATAAATAGATATTTAAGGATGTGGATGGATGGTCAGTCTGAGTATGGAAAGAAGCTGATTAACTAACAGGCATAACAGCCGCGGGACATCATTTGTAAGATATGTCACTACCATCACATCACATCGCTCCCTGACCTTCGTGACAAAGTCCTAACAGAGTCCTAACAGAGGGCTAACAGAGTCCTAACAGAGTCCTAACAGAGGGCTAATAGAGTCCTACCAGAGTCCTAACAGAGTCCTAGCAGAGTCCTAAGTGAGGGCTAACAGAGTCCTACCAGAGTCCTAACAGAGTCCTAGCAGAGTCCTAAGTGAGGGCTAACAGAGTCCTACCAGAGTCCTAACAGAGTCCTAGCAGAGTCCTAAGTGAGGGCTAACAGAGTCCTACCAGAGTCCTAACAGAGTCCTAGCAGAGTCCTAAGTGAGGCTAACAGAGTCCTACCAGAGTCCTAACAGAGTCCTAGCAGAGTCCTAACAGAGGGCTAACAGAGTCCTACCAGAATCCTACCAGAGTCCTAACAGAGGGCTACCAGAGTCCTAACAGAGTCCTACCAGAGTCCTAACAGAGGGCTAACAGAGTCCTACCAGAGTCCTAACAGAGGGCTAACAGAGTCCTAACAGAGGGCTAATCTACTCATATATTACACGTTCTGCTTTATGGTTGACATAGCGCATATCAAATTTGATATTTCATTTTTTAAATTCCCTCTTTCTGTCACTCTCCCTCTTTCTGTCACACTCTCTCCCTCTTTCTGTCACTCACTCTCCCTCTTTCTGTCACTCACTCTCCCTCTTTCTGTCACTCACTCTCCCTCTTTCTGTCACACTCTCTCTCTTTCTGTCACTCTCTCCCTCTTTCTGTCACACTCTCTCTCTTTCTGTCACTCTCTCTCTCTTTCAGTCACTCTCTCCCTCTTTCAGTCACTCTCTCCCTCTTTCAGTCACTCTCCCTAGATAGCGGTAAATTGCCGCGTGCCGCCTAGGCCACTCATTGTGACTTGCTTGTGGGCGTGCTGGCAGCATATGGCAGCATATAGCAGCATGTTTGATTGTGTGTCAATAATTCAGCATAGCAAGTTTGTATGAAGGTCTGGTTATTAAATGGATACATAATCCAATAGTAATATCCTCTAAAACGCTCTGGTGACAAACAAACTTTGCTGCCCTGTTTCCAATTGTCCCCATGGCTGGGAGAACCTATTCAAGTAAGTAAATGAATTTCGAAAATGTAAAAAAAAAATGATGTATTATTAGCTACAATGCAGGCTAACTCAAATGATCTAGCCCACTTTACATACTGTATAGATAGCTAGCCAAGTGAATGAAATATCACCAACTACCTAACTTTATATTAGCTTGCTATCTTGATGCATTTATCACTGTAAAAAACAAACTCCAAATGCATTTGTAGGTTGCTAGCTAACAGTCATGGAGGAGGGTGAAAGGATAGCAGCCCCAACTGTCAAAGTGAGAGAGTAGGCTATTCTGGACAGGGCAGGTACTTTTGTGTAGTTCCTGTCCCTGGAAGTGAGGACGGAGATAATAGAAGTGAGGATAGAGATAATAGAAGTGAGGACGGAGATAATAGAAGTGAGGACGGAGATAATAGTAACATAATATTCAGTGCGGTGTAATTTGACTATAACGAAGTCTGTTTCTTGTGAGGTTTTTTGTCCTCAGATAAAGAGTTCTATGAAAGCCAGTCTACATATGAAGAGGTCCCAATGAAGAGCAGTGGTTCTCAGTCCTGGGGACTCAGAGGGGCACATTTTTGTTTTTGTCTTCACACTGCACAGCTGATTCAAATGATCAACTCATCATCAATCTTCAAGTGGTATTTATGTATTCATTTGTGATGCTATCCTTGATATGATCCTGTTATTGTCACATGCTACACATTTACATGTGTGTACACTTGCATCTATCTATCCAATGTTGTCATGATTTGTTATCAGGGATATTATACTTTAGTAATCCACAATGACCTGGTGATGTAAAAGTCTAATAATTACATTGTCTTCCATATTCCTACAGATACCTTGTAACTGGAGATTCCTTCAAAACGATTGCCTACAGTTACCGTGTAGGGCACTGCAAGGTTGGGTGACCAGGGCCATCTGGGACTGCCTCGTGGGGGAATGCAGGCATGTGTGGAGGCTACCTGTGTCCTGCATAACTTCAAGAGGATGGACATGAGGACCAGGAGGGGATCTGCAGCTCGCCGTCGTGTGCCAGAGGAGAAGTCTGCTGCTCTGCAGGATGTTTCAAGGACGGGGTCCAACAACGCAGCAAGAGAGTACATCTTTGTCGGGGAGATCTTCACCTCCTACTTCTTCAAAGAGGGTGCTGTTCCCTGGCAACACCATAGACGACACTATGCACAACCAAAGGCTCTTTTAAGAGCCATTCACATTGCAATAAGAGTATTCTTCCATTTACGTCACTGTCAACTGCAGTTATTCAATTCCCTTTTGATTTCTACTTCTCAGGTGAGGGTGCTGTTTAGGTAAGGGTGTGACGTCTGTACAAAACAAAACAGGCTATTTTAAATCACCCATATTGAAAAAATGTAGAACAATTAGACAGCCTATAACCCACACCTACACACTCATGTATCAATCTGAATGATGGATTGTGTTGTGCAGTAAACTGGCTCAGGTGTATAACTGTGGCTCCTTCCACGTTCAAAGAATAGGCAAGAGGACCAACCATGGTAAGACACTTCATTATTTCTATAACTACGCTATATTGTTTGTCCTCGTGTGTCCGTTTATGTTTTTCAGCATAAAGTCTCTGCAGCCACTTGGTGTGGTGTGGACACCAGGTGAGGCCACACACAGTTTCCTGTTGAACACTGACTCTTTAACTACCTTATTTTCTCAATAAGTCTCTCTCCTTCACTTTATCCCTCTCTCCCCTTCTCCCTAAATCCTCTAGGGTTATATCAGCTGTGTCGGTGAACCCCTCACGCATCTGAACTGGCTACATAGAGGGCACAACATGATCAGAGGTGAGAGGTCACTTGGTCAGGTCAACAGGAAGTATTATTAAAGAGATGCTTAACTGTCACGCTGGTATAAAAGATTTTGGAGACAGGTGCAGGTGCAGGAATACACAATAGGGGTTTTTAATACACCCAAAACAAACACGTATACAAAAACACTGGGCTTCTACCCAAACAAAAGAGCGAGGGTAAACCTCGTTGAACGACACAGGACGATACCCGTAACACACAATATATAAAGCACGCAGCATAACAGCTGCACCAACGCATAGGTACTCACACCACCAACGGACATGGGAACAATAACCGACAAAGACAGAGGGAACAGAGGGCACATATATAACATACTAATCAGGGGAAATGGGAACCAGGTGTGTGTAATCAGACAAGACAGTCCGGGGTTGGTGGTAATGAATCCAGTTCAGTGAAAGCTGGTAACGTAGACCTCCGGAACTGGTGAACAGAATGATCATCAGTACCGGGGGGATCCGTGACATTTACATTGAAATACAGATAGAGATGCAGTAGTCCCAGAGTTAATGATCCAAGGTCAGTTTTACCTGTTACCAAGGTCAGTTTGATTGGTCAGTCAAACCTGTTACCTCTTTTTATAGAAATTGCACTGTTGGTTAGAGCCTGTAAGCATTTCACTGTAAGGTCTACACCGGTTGTATTCGGCACATGTGACAAATAAACTTTGATTTGAGTTGAGTTTTGCATTTCACCTCCTGATGATTATGATAACTAACAATGTTAGAATGAAAAATAAAACACAAGTCTTAAACATGCTCTCTCTCTCCATCTGTCTCTCGTCTGCAGATACGTTTTGATGTGAGAGAGGATGCCAACCCCCATTCCCATCATCACCACCTCACCCACTCTTAAGATAACCTTCGGGCCGACTAGGCTGACTAGAGACACTATTATATAATTGTGATGAACTGAGAGAATATTAGGGTAGCACTGTGATTCATTAATCATATGCTGTCTTCCCTGCTCCTCTGTTCTTACCTCTTTCCCTTTCTGTCTTTTACACCTCTCTCCACCTCCTCTTTCTTCCTCTGTTTTTATAATGCACATCAGATGTGCATTGAAATACAGACTGAACTTGTATTTATAAAATTAAAATTATAATATTTATAATGCATGTATTATGTATTTATACCCCTTGGATAATGAACTTTCAATAAAGCGTTTCACATTCTCTACTGGTTAAAATGAGGTCTCTCATTTGATTTAATACTACACCTATCCTGTATTTATCAGATCAATGCAGATGAAGGGCATTAGATATTGAGATGAACCAGTTTTAGAGTATTTACATGATGCATAGGAAGTGTAGTGTTTTAAAAAATATATATATTTCTGTATCTATGAATTGCAAATCAGCCTTCAACTAGTTAAATCCTGTTTCTAGTCTATTAGTTACAATGTGTAACCATTGATGTCCCAGGACCAAAATTGGTAAACACTGTTGAAGTGTATAATTGTAATACATACATGCAGACACAGTGTCATTCAAAGACTGGGATTTGGTACTCCTGGTATTGGATATGAGTGAAAAATAATCTAAAAGACATTCATACCTGAACTGCACCTTTATTTGCCAAGGTAGAGTACATGATCAGTGAATATATTAAATGTACAGGTTACAATGTGGGAATCTCAAGCATGGTAATAACTACATGTATATACGACTTGCATCCTTGGCACAACATGATATTATATTCTACTCAATCCATAGGCTTCATTAATGTCATTCAGGCTGTTGTGAAGTTGATACAACTGGCTATGATAGCTGAGGTTCATAGGTTCTGAACTAATATGTATACCAAGTGTTTGGGCCCATACACAGATCAGCTAGATAGCTAGCTACACATCCATAGGCATACAGGTATTTTTTTATAATCCACTGCACAATAAGCAAGAACATAGCTAGCTACTTTATTTCATCTATCTGCATTGCATGGCAAATATCAGTAAGGCAAGCTTACAAAATTGTGCATTCAAATTGCTGTAAATTCTTTAGCTAGCTAGATTCTTTACATCCACTTCACATCCGTTTCACAAGACGATAGCCTAGTTCGCTGGTTGTTTCAGGAGTCCCTAAAACATTAAACAACCAGAATTACAATTTCATACTCATGTCATAACACCCATAAAGCTAAAGTTAATTTACGAAAATTGAATTTTAGCAAGCTAGTTGACTAGCTAACATTAGCCAGCTAGCTTGCTAAATTGCGATTTTCGTAAATTAACTTTATGATAAAAAAATATCATGACCCTGACCCTGACCCTGAGCCTGCCTGCCATCCTGTACCTTTCCCCACCTATCTGCATTACTGACCCCTGCCTGCCGTTGACCTGTCTCTTGCCTGCCCTTGTTGGATTAATAAACTGCTGTTACTTCGAGACGTTGTCTGCATCTGGGTCTTACCTGAAACGTGTTAGTGCGAGCTGGCCATGACTGACCCAGTAGACCCGGGCCAGCTGCTGCAACGCCATCTCCTCCCAAGGAGCCACCATCGGGAGGCACAAGGAATTGCTTCGTGGGCTTATGGAGGTGGTCCAAACGTTGACTGAACGACATGACCGGGGCGCTGGACATTTTGCTGGAGCAATTCCGCGGGTTGTCTGGGTGGCAGCCTACCACGGTAGTAACCCCACAGCCTCTCAGTAACTCAGCTGTTAGCAGCACCATCTCAACGGTCACTCCACCTTCTTGGGAGCCATGCTTACCTCCCCCGGGAGCACTTCAATGGAGAGCCGAGCACCTGTCGGCCGTTCCTAGCTCAGTGTGCCCTCATCTTCGAGCTTCAGCCCTCCTCCTTCCCCTCGGATCGCTCCGAGATAGCCTACCTCATCACGCTGATGTCCGGGAGGGCTTTCACCTGTGTTACTGCTGTATGGGAACAGCAGCCGGCCATATGCGTTAGTCTGGAGGGGTTCGTGGGAGAGGTGAAGAAGGTTTTTGATCCTCCGTTCTCCGAGAGAGAAGCTGCCCGGAAGCTAATCCAGCTTTGTCAGAACTCTGGAAGTGTAGCAGACTACGTGGTGGATTTCCGCACGTTGGCAGCGGAGAGTGCTTGAAACCAGAAATCGCTGTTCGACATGTTCCTGCAGCTCGGGAGTTGCCTACAGATCTCGATTCCCTCGTCGCTTTGACCATCCGAATCGATGGGCGATTACGGGAACAACGGAGGGAGAGGAAATTCGATTTTGCTCGCACGCCCAGGGATTCCACCTTGCCTCCGAGTCATCCCGGAAGTCCCCGATGGTCCCATTGCCGAGAGAACCCGAGGCTTCCCAACCTCCCCCGAGAGTTGCCGAAGGTTGCCGAGTCACAGATTCCCGAGCCTATGCAACTTGGCAGAGCTGGGCTGTCGCCAGCGGAACGGCAATACAAGATCAACACAAAGATATGCCTGTATTGAAGGACTCTTGGTCATTTTGTGTCCTCTTGTCCTTTAAAAGACCAGGCTCACCGGTAGGAGCGAGTACTCCGGTGGGCCACATGGAGAACTTTGCTGCTTCCCTTACTCGTATCCCTTTTTCATGCCATTCTGCTGTGGGGAAACCAGTCTAAATCTCTCTGGGTCCTCATTGACTCTGGGGCCGATGAGAGCTTTTTGGACGCTACCCTGACTTCCGAGTTGAACATCCCAACTCAGCCCCTCTCCATTCCCATAAATGTTAGAGCGCTGGACGGGCATTCTATAGGCCAGGTCACTCATAATACCACTCCCATCAACCTACGGGTGTCAGGGAATCACAGCGAGACTCTTTCTGTCACTCTCTCTCTCGCTTTCTGATACTTTCTCTCTGTCTATTTCTATCACTCTCTGTCTTTCTGTCACTCTCGCTCCCTCTTTCTGACACTCTCGCTCCCGCTTTCTGATACTCTCTCTTTCTCTATTTCTGTCACTCTGTCTTTCTGTCACTCTCTCTCCCTCTCTCTGTCAATCTCTCTCCTCCTTTCTGTCAGTCTCTCCCTTTTTCTGTCTCTCTCTCCCTCTTTCTGAAACTCTCTCCCTCTATTTGTGTCACTCTCTCTCTCCCTTCTGTCACTCTCTCTCCCCCTTTCCATCACTCTCTCTCCCCCTTTCCATCACTCTCTCTCCCCCTTTCCATCACTCTCTCTCCCCCTTTCCATCACTCTCTCTCCCCCTTTCCATCACTCTCTCTGCCCCTTTCTGTCACTGTCTTTTCCCCTTTCTGTCTCTCTCGCTCCCTTTTTCTGTCACTCCCTCCCTATTTGAGACTTTCTCCCTCTCTATTTCTGTCACTATCTATCTCTTTCTGTCTCTCTCTATTTCTCTTTCTGTCACTCTCTTGCCTCCTTTAGGTTTTTCAGTGAGCATGACCTTTTCCAATTTCCCTTCAGCGACATTAGGTAATAATAATCATTTGGTAGGTGTTATATTTGTCCTATTTCACAAGTAGTTAGTAGACACGTGTGTGAGATGAAAACTTGTTTTTTTGCATTGAGACACCTTCGGAGACACCCTTGGAGACACCCTCGGAATGTGGGGTCATGGCCAGGGTCAGCCATTAGCAACGGCAACCCTGGACCAATTAGGGTAAAGTGCCTTGCTCAAGGACACACCGACAGATTTTTCACTTCCTTTTCAAGACACATACAGTGCATTCGGGAAGTATTCAGACACCTTTCCACATTTTGTTACGTTACAGACTTTTTCTAAAATTGATTAAATCGTTTTTTTCCCTCATAAAACTACACACAATACCCCATAATGACAAAGCAAAAACAGGTTTTTAGAAATTGTAGCAAATTTATACAACTTTAAAAAACGGAAATATTACATTTACATAAGTATTCAGACTCTTTACTCAGTACTTTGTTGAAGCACCATGGGCAGCGATTACAGCCTGGAGTCTTCTTGGGTATGACGCTACAAGCTTGGCACACCTGTATTCGGAGTGTTTCTCCCAGTCTTCTCTGCAGATCCTCTCAAGCTCTGTCAGGTTGGATTGGGAGCCTCACTGCACAGCTATTTCAAGTCTCTCCAGAGATGTTAGATCGGGTTCAAGTCCGGGCTCTGCCTGGGCCACTCAAGGAAATTCAGAGTCTTGTCCCGAAGCCACTCCTGCGTTGTCTTGGCTGTGTGCTTAGGGTCGTTGTCCTGTTGGAAGGTGAACCTTCACCCCAGTCTCAGGTCTGAGCGCTCTGGAGCAGGTTTTCATCAAGGATCTCTGTTACTTTGCTCCGTTCATCTATCCCTCGATCCTGACTAGTCTCCCAGTCCCTAGCGCTGAAAAATATTCGCACAGCATGATGCTGCCACCACCATGCTTCACCATGGGGATGGTAACAGGTTTCCTCCAGATGTGAAGCTTGGCATTCAGGCCAAATAGTTCAATCTTGGTTTCATCAGACAAAATAATCTTGTTTCTCATGGTCAGATAGTCTTTAGGTAGCTTTTGGTAAACTCCAAGCAACATAGAACATAGAACATAGAAATAAACTAACAAGAACATAGCCCAACAAACCCCGAAACACTCTAAACAAACACCCCTCTTACATAGGAACATAGCCCAACAAACCCCGAACCACATAAAACAAACACGTCCTGCCACGTCCTGACTAAACTGCAATAACAAATAACCCCTTATACTGGTCAGAATGTGACACTTCAAAGATGGGTGTCCTTCTGGAAGGTTCTCCCATCTCCACGGAGGAACTCTGGAACTCTGTCAGAGTGACCATCGGGTTCTTTGTCACCTCCCTGACCAAGGCCCTTCTCCACCAGTTGCTCAGTTTAGCCAGGCTACCAGCTCTAGGAAGAGTCTTGGTGGTTCCAAACTTCTTCCATTTAAGAATGATGGAGGCCACTGTGTTCTTCAGAGCCTTCAATGCCGCAGAATTGTTTTGGTACCCTTCTGTGCCTCGACACAATCCTGTCTTGGAGCTCTACGGACAGTTTATTTGACCTTGTCAAGTCGTTGCCTATCATTAAATGTGAAGACTTTATTATCAAATCAATTCTCTATGTGTAATTTAATTACGAGATTAAACAAATCTTGTAACTTTAATTAACCAGGAAGTCGGGGCACCATGGTAAAATGTTTAAAGAGTATTTATTTCCTGAATATATTTTCATATCTTATCGATTATTATTACCTCATCAGTCATATTCTGAATGTTGCAAACCCTTGGATATCTGCACAAACCCTAGCCTAGATCATGAATCAGCGATAGACAAATTGGATTCATTATTTATTTTCTAACTAACTAATCAAATCACATAATTACATAAACACACACAATAGGTCATACATTGGTTACTATCATGATAGGAAAGTCTCTAGTGGGCAAAGCCGATATAATGGCTTGCTAGACAAAGGAAAGGGGTGGGGCAGTTCAAGAGCAGAAAACTCAGAGTGGATTCACTACATACATAGAAATTACTAATGCTTTGAACATGAACAACCGCTCATTCGAAAAGAAATTGCAATTTACATATTTACGAGTGTCTGCTTTTGTTGTCCCTCTCTGCGATTGCCAGTCCGTCTGCTGAATAGTCAGTCGACAGAGAGCGTCTGATTTGTCCACCAGAGATCAAAGTCGTAGGTTGTTAGAATGGATACTTCAGAGTACCATTCGAAAATCTTCTTAGATCGTTTGCGTTTACCAGACTAAAGTATTTAAACAGCTGCAGAATGAATAATTGTTCTTTAGTTTGTAGATTTCTTAACCATTTCAAAGTGGGAATGATCTCCACGTTCTCTGGTCTTGTCCTTTGGTAGAGTTGTAGTTCTTAACCATTTCAACATGTAGCTACATCTTCATGTTTTCTGATCTGATGTAAAAAATATATTTTATGACCGCCATAAAGGGGCCCCCTCCACCTTTACCTCTGCGAGAGAGAAAGAGTGTACTGTAGAGCGGACCCACTGCAACCTGATCCTTCAGATCTTCACAGGAGAGTCATGACAACCTCATGGCTTGGTTTTTGCTCTGACTTCCACTGTCAACTGTGGGACCTTTAGATAGACAGGTGTGTGCCTTTACAAATCATGTCCAATCAATTGAATTTACCACAGGTACCACAATCAAGTTGTAGAAACATCTCAAGGATGATCTATGGAAACAGGATGCACCTGAGATCAATTTTGAGTCTCATAGCAAAGGGTCTGATTACTTATGTAAATAAGGTATTTCTGTTTTTTATTTGTAATACATTTGCAAACATTTCTAAAAACCTGTTTTCGCTTTGTCATTATGGGGTGTTGTGTGTAGATTCATGAGGATTTTAATTTTATTTGATCCATTTTAGAATAAGGCTGTAAAGTAACAAAATGTGGAAAAAGTCAAGGGGTCTGAATACCTTCTGAATGCACTGTATTACAGGTCAATCTCATATACTCCAGCATATTAACACACATTACAGGTCAATCTCATAAACTCCAGCATGTTGAAATGAATGACCCATATTCCCTACAATACTCTCTGTGAAGTGTATTACATTTCTGATGACACCATTACAAAAGCCCTCTGACCAAACCCATCACTGTACTGGTAGTGTGTGTAAGTATAAGCCGATTCTGACAGTCAAAACTTATTTCACAGTTTAGACTCCCACTTGACTTATCATACACCTTATCATACACCCCCCCCCCCCTCCCCCTAGGCCTGCATCTGGAATGGCTCCCTATACCCTACGTGGATTCTTCTCATGTTCCCCCTGTCCTAACCATCTGTTCCTGGTAAACCAAGTGGATGTACCCTTTTCCAAATGGAACCCTATTCTCCATAATCTCTGTGTATACCCTATGGGACCCTGGTCTAAATTATTGCACTATATAGGGAATAGGGTGCCATTTGGGATGCGGAAGATGTCTTCCTGGAACACGGGTTGTTTTCATTACTTTACCACGGTACAGAGAGGAGAGTGAACCTGCTCTATATGAAGGTTGTAAAAGAGGTTTAGATATTCAGCTGGCAGACAGAAAATCTGAAATATATCATTTTTTTTACTTCGCAATCTTCAATATAATTAATTGGGCCTTAATATTTGCATCATAAATGTCCTTCTGAAAGTGATTGAGGACACCATAATAGGATATATTAATATATAGACAAAATGAAGACGTTAGGAAATGAGACCTTGGAGGACAAGGTAGTGGTAGGAGTGGTACTTGGTATTCAGAGGGATACAGGTAGCTAACGCTGACCTTTTCAAATCAGAAACACTGAAAACCTTTAATCATGCATTACTCTGTTCGTTGTTCACCACAACGACCTTGATAGATATTCTCTGTGAAGAGTTGAATTCTAATAGTATCGACCAAAACACGATGTATTGATGCGGTAAACAACAACACATAATAAAGGTTTATTTTGCATGCACTGTTTGCATGCACTATGATCATTTTTTTTTAAGTATTTAAATCAAAGTCAGTTATTGTCAAGGTCAATACCTAACCTCAATAACTGACCTTGACAATAACTGACCTTGACCCCCCCCCCTAAAAAAAGGAGAGGGATGGAAGCAGAACTGTTACATCAAGGTTGGCTTTGCTCACATCCTGACGTAATAAATATTTTAGTGTTCCTGAGTGCTCACGGGACAAATTTGTATAATGAATGTTTTTAATATGTGTTGATGGAATGTTCTCTCCTCTCGCCTCGAGTCTTTTCCTAATAAGCATCGGTGATGTAATGGTCCAACTTTGTTTTGAGTCTCTGGAAAATTGTCTCTGCCCAGGTCAAGACTAGGGTGCATCCCAAATAGTTCCCTGTTACCTATATAGTGCACCACTTTTGACCAGGACATAATGGGCTCTGATCAAAATTAGTGCACTCTATATGGAATAGGGTGAAGTTTGGGATGCACGCTAGGTAATGGATAGGACATGAAGGATGCTGTGGCCGGATGCCAGGATGGGAATTCACTCCTACTTACAGCAATGACAGGACATTATCAAGTCAAGTCCCAAGGCCAGGAGAAGAGGGGAGTGAGTGTGACTTGGTTCATGAGACAGGGAACAACAAGGTGTTTTTATGGCTGATTTACAGGGAAGAGTGATATGACCCAAATAGCCAAGAAGCAGAACATACTGTAATTAACCAGTGTGGACAGAGTACTAATTACCTGATGGAGCCAGCCACAGACAGGCACAAACCTTCCCATTCACATTTAGCAGAAGCTCTTATCCAGAGCAACTAACAGAAGCAATTAGGGTTAAGTGCCTTGCTTTAGGGCACAACGACAGATTTTTCACGTAGTCAGATAGGGGATTTGAACCAGCAATCTTTCAGTTACTGACCCTCTGATTCAGAGGGGTTGGGTTAAATGCATTCAGTTATACAACTGACTAGTTATCCCCTTTCCCCTTTCCAACGCTCTGAACTGATAGGCTACCCTGCCGCCCCATTGAACTACGCTCCAACTGTCTTAGCTGGCTATGTCACCAATCAGCCAGAGGCATTGCAAGCCTGAGATTCAGACCATGTGGTACAACACCAGCTTACATACCCAATGGTAATGGTATTTAGCAGGGTTGGAGTCAATTCCATTTTAAAACCCAGTCAATTCAGGAAGTACACTGAAATCTCAATTCCAATTCACTTCAATGCTTTTCTAATGAGTCAAATGTTGAATTTGGTTTACTTTCTGAATTGACTGGAATTCAAATGCAATTGACACCCACCCTGGTATTTAGAACATCTGGTAATGGTTAGGTCCAGGCTTTGAGGCTGATTTAAAATACATCACACTGCATGTGAACATGGACAGCTGCAGGGGGAGACATAACACCATAGTTTGGACAAAATACTGTATCAGCAAAATTCCCAAGCAGGTAAATTAGCAGGGAAAGTATTTTCTTTCTTTTCACAGACCCTAATACTAGGGAAAGGGAACACTGCTTTGCAGTCCAAATATTATCAAACATAATGACCCATATTCCAGGTCGCAGATTCTCATATTCTCATGTGACTTGTGAAATGAGGCAGCTGTAACAACAAGCTTAATGTTTGTCTGTTTCAGTACTTACACTCGCTAGCAAAACTCTGTACTGTGAAACAACATACTGGGCATGTATTCTAACTAGTATGGACATTGGAACACTTAACATCTAATGGAACCCACTCATGGAACCATTGGAACCCCATGTGAACAGAGCAGGCAAAGGTGGCTGTTCAGATAAGATTCCAGTGGGGGGGGGGGGACCTGTCAAAGGACTAAAGTAGGCATCAACAGGAACCAAAGGCTTACTGTCTTAAAGTCAAGTAAGTCAAAAGATGAACATGGCGGTGGAGACATCTTGATCCTGCAGATATATTTAAGATGATTGAGAAGCTTTGACAGCTCAGACACGGCCAATGACTGTTCCTTTTCAGGCTACTCAGCAACCGCTTCGCAATGCTGCAAAGACCTAATCAGTAATGACTAAGCCCCAAAAACAGCCAGGCTGGAACATCACCTCAGAGGAAACAGAGAACAGTCTGTAAGCCCTAAAGACAGCCAGGCTGGAACATCACCTCAGAGGAAACAGAGAACAGTCTGTAAACCCTAAAAACAGCCAGGCTGGAACATCACCTCAGAGGAAACAGAGAACAGTCTGTAAGCCCTAAAGACAGCCAGGCTGGAACATCACCTCAGAGGAAACAGAGAACAGTCTGTAAACCCTAAAAACAGCCAGGCTGGAACATCACCTCAGAGGAAACAGAGAACAGTCTGTAAACCCTAAAAACAGCCAGGCTGGAACATCACCTCAGAGGAACAGAGAACAGTCTGTAAGCCCTAAAGACCCTAAAAACAGCCAGGCTGGAACATCACCTCAGAGGAAACAGAGAACAGTCTGTAAACCCTAAAAACAGCCAGGCTGGAACATCACCTCAGAGGAAACAGAGAACAGGGTTTACAGACTGTTCTCTGTTTCCTCTGAGGTGATGTTCCAGCCTGGCTGTTTTTAGGGTCTTTAGGGTTTACAGACTGTTCTCAGTTTCCTCTGAGGTGATGTTCCAGCCTGGCTGTTTTTAGGGTTTACAGACTGTTCTCAGTTTCCTCTGAGGTGATGTTCCAGCCTGGCTGTTTTTAGGGTCTTTAGGGCTTACAGACTGTTCTCTGTTTCCTCTGAGGTGATGTTCCAGCCTGGCTGTTTTTAGGGTTTACAGACTGTTCTCAGTTTCCTCTGAGCTGATGTTCCAGCCTGGCTGTTTTTAGGGTCTTTAGGGTTTACAGACTGTTCTCTGTTTCCTCTGAGGTGATGTTCCAGCCTGGCTGTTTTTAGGGTCTTTAGGGTTTACAGACTGTTCTCAGTTTCCTCTGAGGTGATGTTCCAGCCTGGCTGTTTTTAGGGTCTTTAGGGTTTACAGACTGTTCTCAGTTTCCTCTGAGGTGATGTTCCAGCCTGGCTGTTTTTAGGGTCTTTAGGGTTTACAGACTGTTCTCAGTTTCCTCTGAGGTGATGTTCCAGCCTGGCTGTTTTTAGGGTTTACAGACTGTTCTCTGTTTCCTCTGAGGTGATGTTCCAGCCTGGCTGTTTTTAGGGTCTTTAGGGCTTACAGACTGTTCTCTGTTTCCTCTGAGGTGATGTTCCAGCCTGGCTGTTTTTAGGGTCTTTAGGGTTTACAGACTGTTCTCTGTTTCCTCTGAGGTATTGTAAGTACTAATGTAAGTACTAATCGTGTTCTAGGACATACTGTTCTGTTCTCCTATTTGGCATGTTGACTTTGGTATTTGAACACCATGGCCTTGTCTGTGAAGGCCGTTTACCTCTCCCCTGATCGCTGCAAAGATGTCAAAATTCTTCAAAACTGGGCATGCGTGTCAAATGTCACCCTCTTCCCTTTATAGTGCACTACTTTTGACCAGTAGTACACTATTAAGCTAATAGGGTTTGATTTGAGACACAGACGTAGCCTCCCTGGCTGTGGTCTCTGTCTGGAGAGTAGCAGATGACATCGCATGGAAGTAGAACACATGGAAGACAGCTAGTAAAACGACGCACCATGCAGGAGTTGAGATTGTTGATTTATTTCTCACGGGCGGTTGCTCGGGGTGAGAGGAGAGGAGGGGAGAAGAAGAAGAGCTGAAGGACAGCCTCCAGAGAACAAACACAGGCCAGGCGACTTGTTGTCAGGGAAATGTGGAATCTTACCACCGCATAGCGACAGAGAGAGAAACACGTTTTAGAAACTCATCTATAATACAGAGAAACATTTTAATAAATGGAATCTTAGTAACACAGAGCAGAATAAAAAAACAGTTTCATAACAGTGGAAAAGAACCCTCTATCCAGAAAGTAGAAAATAACCACCATATGAAATCACAAGAATTCCACACATGCCTGGTTCAATTCATGACTTCTGTTGGGGAAGTAAGCTCTTGAAAAATGTCCTTCCTCCTTCCACTTTCTTGTTTTCCATCTTTCAGAAGAAGCCTTTAGTTTTCCAACCTGCGGGCCTGGACAGGGCCAGTCAGAGCCAGCATGGCCGGGCCTCCCTTCTCCTCTCCCCCACGCTATGCCACACTCACAACTAGACTAGCAGCCCATTCTGTTTCAGAACTGTCACTCTGCATTATGCTGGCTCACCCTCAACATGCAGCTCTAGGGTAAAATACAACCTTGTTTTACATAAGCACCTAATTCTTGTTTAGACCTTAGCCAAGCACATCTCCCTCTCCGTGCTCGTAGTGACTCACGTCTTCTGAAGGCAACGAGAGTGACTCAGTGACAGCTTTAACCTTTCACTGGAAACAAGGGAGATGAGGAAGAGGAGGAAGAGGAAGAGGGTTTGGCCCTCTGTGACTGTCCTGGACTGTTCAGTACAGCCAAGCTCCATACCTGGTCTGTGTGGTCTGTACAGTACGTTGAAGCTCCATACCTGGTCTATGTGGTCTGTACAGTACGGTGAAGCTCCATACCTCGTGTCTGTGGTCTGTACAGTACGGTGAAGCTCCATATCTGGTCTATGTGGTCTGTACAGTATGGTGAAGCTCCATACCTGGTCTATGTGGTCTGTACAGTCCGGTGAAGCTCCATACCTGGTCTATGTGGTCTGTACAGTACGGTGAAGCTCCATACCTGGTGTCTGTGGTCTGTACAGTACGGTGAAGCTCCATATCTGGTCTATGTGGTCTGTACAGTATGGTGAAGCTCCATACCTGGTGTCTGTGGTCTGTACAGTACGGTGAAGCTCCATACCTGGTCTCTGTGGTCTGTACAGTATGGTGAAGCTCCATACCTGGTCTATGTGGTCTGTACAGTATGGTGAAGCTCCATACCTGGTGTCTGTGGTCTGTACAGTCTGGTGAAGCTCCATACCTGGTCTATGTGGTCTGTACAGTCCGGTGAAGCTCCATACCTGGTCTCTGTGGTCTGTACAGTATGGTGAAGCTCCATACCTGGTCTATGTGGTCTGTACAGTCTGGTGAAGCTCCATACCTGGTGTCTGTGGTCTGTACAGTCTGGTGAAGCTCCATACCTGGTCTATGTGGTCTGTACAGTCCGGTGAAGCTCCATACCTGGTCTCTGTGGTCTGTACAGTACGGTGAAGCTCCATGCCTGGTCTTTACATGTGATGTAAAGTGTTACATCTTTCAAACCTTTTCAAGTCTTGCACTAATTTCACTTGGCAAATGCACGGATATAATAACGTGTTGTGTATTGTGTGTTGCGAGTGTGCTTTCTTGGCCAGGGTGTATATGAAAAAGAGATGAAGTCGAGTGGGCAACTGAGAAACCCCCCGATTGGAAAACAATAATGCAGGTTGTAGGGGATGGGGGAGTCAGCAGGCTGTAGGGATGGGGGAGTCAGCAGGCTGTAGGGATGGGGGAGTCAGCAGGCTGTAGGGATGGGGGAGTCAGCAGGTTGTAGGGATGGGGGAGTCAGCAGGCTGTAGGGATGGGGGAGTCAGCAGGCTGTAGGGATGGGGGAGTCAGCAGGCTGTAGGGATGGGGGGAGTCAGCAGGCTGTAGGGATGGGGGAGTCAGCAGGCTGTAGGGATGGGGGAGTCAGCAGGCTGTAGGGATGGGGAGTCAGCAGGCTGTAGGGATGGGGGTGTCAGCAGGCTGTAGGGATGGGGGAGTCAGCAGGTTGTAGGGATGGGGGTATCAGCAGGCTGTAGGGATGGGGGTATCAGCAGGTTGTAGGGATGGGGGAGTCAGCAGGTTGTAGGGATGGGGGAGTCAGCAGGCTGTAGGGATGGGGATATCAGCAGGCTGTAGGGATGGGGGAGTCAGCAGGCTGTAGGGATGGGGGTATCAGCAGGCTGTAGGGATGGGGGAGTCAGCAGGCTGTAGGGATGGGGGGTATCAGCAGGGCTGTAGGGATGGGGGTATCAGCAGGCTGTAGGGATGGGGGTGTCAGCAGGCTGTAGGGATGGGGGGAGTCAGCAGGCTGTAGGGATGGGGGTATCAGCAGGCTGTAGGGATGGGGGTATCAGCAGGCTGTAGGGATGGGGATGTCAGCAGGCTGTAGGGATGGGGGAGTCAGCAGGCTGTAGGGATGGGGGTATCAGCAGGCTGTAGGGATGGGGGAGTCAGCAGGCTGTAGGGATGGGGGGATGTCAGCAGGCTGTAGGGATGGGGGAGTCAGCAGGCTGTAGGGATGGGGAGTCAGGCAGGCTGTAGGGATGGGGGTATCAGCAGGCTGTAGGGATGGGGGTGTCAGCAGGCTGTAGGGATGGGGGAGTCAGCAGGCTGTAGGGATGGGGGTGTCAGCAGGTTGTAGGGATGGGGGAGTCAGCAGGCTGTAGGGATGGGGGAGTCAGCAGGCTGTAGGGATGGGGGTATCAGCAGGCTGTAGGGGTGGGGGAGTCAGCAGGCTGTAGGGATGGGGGTATCAGCAGGCTGTAGGGATGGGGGAGTCAGCAGGCTGTAGGGATGGGGGTATCAGCAGGCTGTAGGGATGGGGGAGTCAGCAGGCTGTAGGGATGGGGAGTCAGCAGGCTGTAGGGATGGGGGTATCAGCAGGCTGTAGGGATGGGGGAGTCAGCAGGCTGTAGGGATGGGGGAGTCAGCAGGCTGTAGGGATGGGGGAGTCAGCAGGCTGTAGGGATGGGGGTGTCAGCAGGCTGTAGGGATGGGGGAGTCAGCAGGCTGTAGGGATGGGGGTATCAGCAGGCTGTAGGGATGGGGGAGTCAGCAGGCTGTAGGGATGGGGAGTCAGCAGGCTGTAGGGATGGGGGTATCAGCAGGCTGTAGGGATGGGGGAGTCAGCAGGCTGTAGGGATGGGGGTATCAGCAGGCTGTAGGGATGGGGGAGTCAGCAGGCTGTAGGGATGGGGGAGTCAGCAGGCTGTAGGGATGGGGGTGTCAGCAGGCTGTAGGGATGGGGGAGTCAGCAGGCTGTAGGGATGGGGGAGTCAGCAGGCTGTAGGGATGGGGGAGTCAGCAGGCTGTAGGGATGGGGGTATCAGCAGGCTGTAGGGATGGGGGAGTCAGCAGCTGTAGGGATGGGGGTATCAGCAGGCTGTAGGGATGGGGGAGTCAGCAGGCTGTAGGGATGGGGGAGTCAGCAGGCTGTAGGGATGGGGTATCAGCAGGCTGTAGGGATGGGGGAGTCAGCAGGCTGTAGGGATGGGGGAGTCAGCAGGCTGTAGGGATGGGGGAGTCAGCAGGCTGTAGGGATGGGGGTATCAGCAGGCTGTAGGGATGGGGGAGTCAGCAGGCTGTAGGGATGGGGGTGTCAGCAGGCTGTAGGGATGGGGTATCAGCAGGCTGTAGGGATGGGGGAGTCAGCAGGCTGTAGGGATGGGGGAGTCAGCAGGTTGTAGGGATGGGGGTATCAGCAGGCTGTAGGGATGGGGAGTCAGCAGGCTGTAGGGATGGGGGTATCAGCAGGCTGTAGGGATGGGGGAGTCAGCAGGCTGTAGGGATGGGGGAGTCAGCAGGTTGTAGGGATGGGGAGTCAGCAGGCTGTAGGGATGGGGGTATCAGCAGGTTGTAGGGATGGGGGTATCAGCAGGCTGTAGGGATGGGGGTATCAGCAGGTTGTAGGGATGGGGGTATCAGCAGGCTGTAGGGATGGGGAGTCAGCAGGCTGTAGGGATGGGGGAGTCAGCAGGCTGTAGGGATGGGGGAGTCAGCAGGCTGTAGGGATGGGGGAGTCAGCAGGCTGTAGGGATGGGGGTATCAGCAGGCTGTAGGGATGGGGGAGTCAGCAGGCTTGTAGGGATGGGGGGTATCAGCAGGCTGTGGGATGGGGGAGTCAGCAGGGCTGTAGGGATGGGGGAGTCAGCAGGCTGTAGGGATGGGGTATCAGCCAGGCTGTAGGGATGGGTGAGTCAGCAGGCTGTAGGAGGGGGAAGTCAGCAGGCTCTGTAGGGATGGGGGAGTCAGCAGGCTGTAGGGATGGGGGAGTCAGCAGGCTTTAGGATGGGGTACTCAGCAGGCTGTATGGATGGGGGAGTCCAGCAGGCTGTAGGGATGGGGGTGTCAGCAGGCTGTAGGGATGGGGGTATCAGCAGGCTGTAGGGATGGGGGAAGTCAGCAGGCTGTAGGGATGGGGGAGTCAGCAGGTTGTAGGGATGGGGTATCAGCAGGCTGTAGGGATGGGGGAGTCAGCAGGCTGTAGGGATGGGGGTATCAGCAGCTGTAGGGATGGGGAGTCAGCAGGCTGTATGGGATGGGGGGAGTCAGCAGGCTGTAGGGATGGGGGAGTCAGCAAGGCTGTAGGGATGGGGGAGTCAGCAGGCTGTAGGGATGGGGGTATCAGCAGGTTGTAGGATGGGGGTATCAGCAGGCTGTAGGGATGGGGGTATCAGCAGGCTGTAGGGATGGGGGTATCAGCAGGCTGTAGGGATGGGGGAGTCAGCAGGCTGTAGGGATGGGGGAGTCAGCAGGCTGTAGGGATGGGGGAGTCAGCAGGCTGTAGGGATGGGGGTGTCAGCAGGCTGTAGGGATGGAGGTATCAGCAGGCTGTAGGGATGGGGGACTCAGCAGGCTGTAGGGATGGGGAGTCAGCAGGCTGTAGGGATGGGGGTATCAGCAGGCTGTAGGGATGGGGGTATCAGCAGGCTGTAGGGATGGGGGAGTCAGCAGGTTGTAGGGATGGGGGTATCAGCAGGCTGTAGGGATGGGGGAGTCAGCAGGCTGTAGGGATGGGGGTATCAGCAGGCTGTAGGGATGGGGGTATCAGCAGGCTGTAGGGATGGGGGGTCAGCGGGCTGTAGGGATGGGGGATCAGCAGGCTGTAGGGATGGGGGAGTCAGCAGGCTGTAGGGATGGGGGAGTCAGCAGGCTGTAGGGATGGGGGTATCAGCAGGCTGTAGGGATGGGGGAGTCAGCAGGCTGTAGGGATGGGGTGTCAGCAGGCTGTAGGGATGGGGGGTCAGCAGGCTGTAGGGATGGGGGAGTCAGCAGGCTGTAGGGATGGGGTGTCAGCAGGCTGTAGGGATGGGGGAGTCAGCAGGCTGTAGGGATGGGGGAGTCAGCAGGCTGTAGGGATGGGGAGTCAGCAGGTTGTAGGGATGGGGGTATCAGCAGGCTGTAGGGATGGGGGAGTCAGCAGGCTGTAGGGATGGGGGTGTCAGCAGGCTGTAGGGATGGGGGTATCAGCAGGCTGTAGGGATGGGGAGTCAGCAGGCTGTAGGGATGGGGGTATCAGCAGGCTGTAGGGATGGGGGAGTCAGCAGGCTGTAGGGATGGGGGTGTCAGCAGGCTGTAGGGATGGGGGTATCAGCAGGCTGTAGGGATGGGGGAGTCAGCAGGCTGTAGGGATGGGGGTGTCAGCAGGCTGTAGGGATGGGGGTCAGCAGGCTGTAGGGGTGGGGTCAGCAGGCTGTAGGGATGGGGGAGTCAGCAGGCTGTAGGGATGGGGGAGTCAGCAGGCTGTAGGGATGGGGGAGTCAGCAGGCTGTAGGGATGGGGAGTCAGCAGGCTGTAGGGATGGGGGGTCAGCAGGCTGTAGGGATGGGGGTGTCAGCAGGCTGTAGGGATGGGGGAGTCAGCAGGCTGTAGGATGGGGGAGTCAGCAGGCTGTAGGGATGGGGGAGTCAGCAGGCTGTAGGATGGGGAGTCAGCAGGCTGTAGGGATGGGGGAGTCAGCAGGCTGTAGGGATGGGGGAGTCAGCAGGCTGTAGGGGTGGGGGAGTCAGCAGGCTGTAGGGGTGGGGGAGTCAGCAGGCTGTAGGGATGGGGGAGTCAGTAGGCTGTAGGGATGGGGGAGTCAGCAGGCTGTAGGGATGGGGGAGTCAGCAGGTTGTAGGGATGGGCAGAGGAGATGTAGTTGTTGTTTGTGTGAGGATGTGGGTCTGGGCAGAGGAGATGTAGTTGTTGTTCGTATGTTTATGTTTGTATTTTTGGTGTGAAACAGGGATGTCAATCTAAATGTGACTTACCTGATTAAATAAACAATAAATAAAACATAAAAAATTCCTTTGATAATAAAACGAATGAACTGGCTAAACTCATTCTCCCTGCATGTCTTATTGACTAAGTCATTTACTGGGTAAACTATTTTACCCTTGAGTTATTGTTGTTATTGAAACATTTCCTATGTTGAATGGTTTTGGACATTGTACTTTTTCTCCTCAAAAACAATCTATTTTTACAGTAAACAATATGAATGTCTCCACAATCACAATCATCTTTTCACAGCCTGAACTGAGATTCCTTTACCATACATGTGCAGTACAACCAATCAATATGACCGTGTCTGATCGGCTGTTACCATAACAACGTATGCACACGTATGCACATGTTTTTATGGTGGTATGCTTGTAGTTGTCTGTTCCATCCAATAATATTATATGCAGAGTGGAGTTATTATACAGATACTACTTCCTAGATGCAGTGGGGTAGCAGTTTCCCAGGGCCCCGCAAGGTCCCAGTATTATAGTTCATCTCATGCTACACATTTTTGCCATGAGGCGGAGAGAAAATGTTGCCCGTTATAGTGATCATTTCCCGCTATTCTACAAATTTTGCCTTGAGGCTGAATTTTTTTGTTTTGTTTTTTTAAACCTAAATTCCTGTAATAAAAATGAAAAATATATCATGGCTTATGACATGTTCATATGATATCTGGAGGGCCCAACCTGCAGGTGGGCCCCAACCTGTGACATTGAGAAGTCCTTAACCAAGAACAAAGGTTAAATTAATGGCAAGAGCTCCTCTATCTACAAACACTGACATCTCCTGCCCCCTAGTGGAAGGAAGTCAATGATTAACGATTTATCCAAGACTATAGAACAGAATGAGATCAAATGTAACAGGAAAACCATATGTTCTTTCATGATGTTTAGGCCTATATATCGACCTCTTTGTGTAGCCGTTAGCGATGCTAATGATAGCCTAACCATCTTCGAGTAGATGGAAAGGCAATCAAAAGGTAACTACAAAGTAGCCTATGCCTACCTGGCAGAATCATAACTATTCAAATCAATCCAGCGGCCATTTATTTTGAAAACCCCATCACAAGTTTGCTACAAAAACACTTAGCCAAACACAAATGTCCTTACTGACCATAACAACGTGCCACCGGAATTAAAGGGTAACTACACTAAAATAAATCTACATTTCTCAGATGTTTTTCCCAGACATCAGAAACGGTCCCTTAACATGGTTTAAACCTTTGTTGTGAACTTAAAACATCCAATTTAGTTGTTTATCTATTAAAAAAAGTGTGATTTTGAGAGCGAAAACCTGAAAAAACTGGAGGAAATCACAGTACCGCTGACCTCTTTCGTTCTTTTCTATGCTGTGGGATCGTTTGGTATGAAGTATCATTTTTTAAATGATGCCTGTTTGAAGAACACAGGTCACTTTGAAATCTGCTATAAATACATGTATTTATATTTTATTTTAAGTCTCTTTTCTTTGCTGTTACACTAAATCTATCCAAATCAATGTGAGAACACAAGGGCATGTTAATTAAAAGATGGCTAGGTCGGTAAGGACAGGTTGGTATGGACAGGTCAGAAAGGGACAGGTCAGTAAGGACAGGTCAGTAAGGACATGTCAGGATGGACAGGTCAGTAAAGACAGGTCAGTATGGACAGGTCAGTATGGACAGGTCAGTAAGGACAAGTCGGTATGAACAGGTCAGTAAGGACAAGTCGGGATGGACAGGTCAGTAAGGACAGGTCAGTATGAACAGGTCAGTAAGGACAGGTCGGTAAAGACAGGTCGGTAAGGA
This sequence comes from Salmo trutta, assembly GCF_901001165.1. NCBI lineage: Eukaryota > Metazoa > Chordata > Actinopteri > Salmoniformes > Salmonidae > Salmo > Salmo trutta. The sequence continues at coordinate 6,527,824 of NC_042959.1, read as the reverse complement.
CAGGTCGGTATGGACAGGTCGGTAAGGACAGGTCAGTATGGACAGGTCGGTATGGACAGGTCAGTAAGGGACAGGTCAGTAAGGACAGGTCAGTATGGACACGTCAGTAAGGACAGGTCAGTAAGAACAGTTCAGTATGGACACGTCAGTAAGGACAGGTCAGTATGGACAGGTCAGTATGGACAGGTTAGTATTGACAGGTCAGTATGGACACGTCAGTATGGACAGGTTAGTATGGACAGGTCAGTAAGGACAGGTCAGTATGGACAGTGCCATCTGTGATACATCCACACTGTGGATCTGTTCTTCAAACAGGACAATGTGTAATTCCTCAATGAAATCTTAGAGACTCTCTCTGTCTCTTTTGATTTGACGTGCATTGTGAATGTGAGCCTCTCTTTGTCTCTTTTGACTTGACGTGCATTGTGAATGTGTACCGTAAACATCTTTGACCAGAGAATAGGGAAAGGGGATACCTAGTCAGTTGTCCAACTGAATGTATTCAACTGAAATATGTATCCTACATGTAACCCAACCCGTCTGAATCAGAGAGGTACGGGGGGCTGCCTTAATCGACATCCACGTCTTCGGCACCCAGGGAACAGTGGATTAACTGCCTTGCTCAGGGGCAGAACGACAGATTTTTACCTTGTCAGCTCGGGGATTCGATCAACGCTCTAACCACAAGGCTACCTGCCGTCCCACCCCGAATACCCTTACAATACCATATTACTTATGAGGAGGTTGTAGAGCTCACATGGTAATAAACTAGACTAGGGCCCCGTGTTTTGGTTAATCATGTCACGTGACCTGGATTTTAAGGTTTATTTAAGGCTTTTTCATCAAAATGTCCCCTTTTATTTTTATGTCAGATGGTCCAGCACCATCCTCAGACAATTGCTTTTCATTTTTGGTCTAAAATTCTAATTTCTGGTTTAAAATAAAAAATAAAGGTTAAAATGCAGGTCATTTGAAATGATTAATCAAAACATGGAGGACAATGCTCCTCAGGGAAATTATTTGTGCTAATTGTTTACGTTTACAAACCAGTTAGCCTGCGATCACAAATCTCTTTAGCCAATAGGCTATGCTATTTCCTAATGTATGGCTGTTGTTTCTTACATTATGATAATGTATAAGAAACAATATCAATACATAAGGAAATAGCATAGTCTATTGGTTAAAGATATGTTTTTTTTAAGAATGAAATACTTCTTTCTTCCTCATAGCATAGGCTATTTGACCTCTGGTCGAATCTGTCCGGCTCAAGGAATTCTATTGGAAGCACATGGTCCGTGACATGAATCAATAGCTAGTGGGTAAAGGCCGACTGTAATTTAAGCTGTGACATTGAGAAGTCTTTAACCAAGAACCAAGGGCTGAATGAATGGCAAGGGGTCCTCTATCTACAAACACTGATGTCTCCTGCCCCCTAGTGGAAGGAAGTCAATCATAAATGATTTATCCAAGACTATAGAACAGAATGAGTTCAAGTACAACAGGAAAACATAGTCTTTCAGGATGTTTATGATATTTATGCTGCTGTCTGCATAAATGAGAGAACTAGTGATGAGAGAGATACTTTGTGTTTGTCTGTGATCTTTCTGAGAGATTTTCTTACAGATGTAGGAACTTCATTTGAGCCAGTTTGCTACCGCATGAAAATAATATTGCAGCAACAGGAAATGTGAATTATTGTGTGGATTACAGTTAATGGATATTTTTTGTAGTGATTGATACATTTTTTGTTAAGACAAATCAAGTCTGACATTTTAAAGTGTAAATTGGAAACTTAAAAGCTATTTTTTTAAACCTTGAATACAATACAAGTTTTAATTCCCTGGAGTGCAGGAACATTCTCAGCAAAAAAAGAGTGATCAAATTAAGATCCTACATCTGTATGTTTATTTAATGTATAACAACACTGTTTTCAACGCTCCTTTGTCTCCAAGTGTCTTGTTACGTCCAGAAAATGCAGTCAGACCAACACTTTGGAACCCTATTCAAAGAAAAGTCCACATGTTTCAAGGCTGATCAAATAGACATTCAGACAATAAGCAACATTCCCTCCATGGTAAAAGTAGAGAGAGCTGAGGGGGAGCAAACACACACACACCAACACGCGCACATATACACACACACGCACACATTCACAAGCACACACACACACACACACACACACACCACACACACACACACACACACACACACACACACACGGACACATTCACAAGCACACACACACACCAAAACACACACACACACACACCAACACGCACACACACATTCACACACACACACACACACACACACACACACACACACACACACACACACACACACACACCCCATTTGCTGTAGTAGATCAGAGTCACTTCAGCAGCCTGTGCACATGGCCACTAAGATGACCAATGAAATGACAGACTCAAGCTCACACCCTCACCCTACCCTCTTTTCCCAAGAAGAGCACATGATGTGTTTGATTTACCTCCAGTACCCTCCGTCCGGTCACTTCAGTTTATAATACAGGAGGATATTAATTCATGTCTCATCTGACAGTTAACGAGAGACATTAGTTTCGTTACATGATGTCATCCATCTAATGACATTATCTTTCCTGTAATCTATCTATGATCCCATGTATAGTGTATCAGCAGTTTGTGTCTGATATCAGTTTACAATACTGGCTGACAGAAGGTATGAATATATTTCATAATGTTCAGTAAATCAGGTGATAAATTACCTTTAAGCATTATTGCCACAATTAAAGATCACTAGTTTTGTACCTGTTAATATTGTAAATAATATTTAAAATTTAACATCAAACTTTATTGATATTGACATTTGATATGTATTGTCAGCACAACATGATACAGTAGGACGACATCCGTACAGGGGCGAAAAGATTTCCGCCCATGCATCCGTAGGCTTAAATTGACCGCGTTTTGTTTCTGATTTCATCTTTACAAAATAAAATGCAAAGTTAGCACTTCTCTGTACTGAAACAAGAGATCTAGGTCAGAGTGGGACGTGTGGGTTACACTGACTCGTAAACGCATCCGCTCAAAATGTTTTTCTCGGCATTGACACAGTAACAAGTAATATATATACAAGATTATATTCAGGACTTGATATCTATTTTGTGAACTAAACATTACCCACACCTGTTTTAAATGGGTTGTAATGTAACGCAGCCCGTTGTCAACACACCCTCTGACGTTGGTCCATGAATAAATCAAAAGTCTGTGCAGCACATGTACAGTAGATCAGAAGATACCAGATGTAGCCTGTGTCTCAAATGGTACTCTATTCCCTGGTCAAAAGTAGTGCACTACATAGAGAATAGGGTGCCATTTTGGGACTCGGATGTAGGCCAATGACACATGATCTCCTCCAGTGGCAACTTGACACATCATCTTTATATAATGACTGTGAGGGAGGTCAATGGTGTGGTTTACCATGCCTCACACCGCATGCTAGCCACATTTAGCATCCATGATGGACTGTCCTCACACTGCCTTTTAGACAGCCAGCTAGTTTAGGCTACAGAAGTGGTATTAATCCGTTTAAAAAAGCACATTAATTCAATCATTCATTATTCATTCATTTATTCAATCATTGTAAAATATATTGATCAAATAACCATACACTTTCCCTAAGAAAAGCTGCTGATGGGTTCCTTATTCACTATTTCTAAGTATGTAGGTAGACAGACATGAGAAACATGGCCAAAATACATATGATGCCTTGTATAAAATTTGTTGAAAATTGTACTTTTAAAACAACATCAGAGCTTCAACGTTCTATCCACTATGAGAAGAAAAGAAGCCAGTCTGGGCAGCATGTTCTTCAGTCTCCCATCCAGGGTTTTAACCAAGCCCAGCTTCAATATTTTCACTGACTATTATCCAGTGTGTGTATAGTGAGAATGATGTAGAAATCTCCACTTAATAGATGTACTGTTGCTATCGAAGTCATTACAAAGGGTAGGTTTAACAGAGCTCCTCAGTGGTGCAGCGGTATAAGGCACTGCATCTCAGTGCAAGAGGCATAACTACTGTCCCTGGTTCAAATCCAGGCTGTATCACATCTGGCTGTGATTGAGAGTCCCATAGGGCTGCGAACAATTGGCCCAGCGATGTCCTGTGTAGGTCGTCATTGTAAATAAGAATTTGTTTTTTAACCTTGTGTGGGTTTAATATTCTGTGAACTACCCTTATCCTAAGGGTAAAAAATTACCTGCCTTCACTAAACCCCGAAAATAAAGCAGCTTAATTGAATTTTAAACCCCAAATCTGTTTTCCATGAAGAAACAACTTGTCGTTCATCACAAACTTTTTGAATATCTGAGTTTTCCCTCTTCACAATGCAGAAAGACTGCATTTAACGGTGGACACCAGTCATTTTATTACAACACACCTGTCATAATTGTTTTCTTTACTAAAGTAGAGGTTATTATTATTATTGAGATTATTGCTAAAGGTACTGCGTAAACATAATTTTTTTTAGCAAGAGATATCACTTGTATAGCCTAAGAAAGTAGCAGAAATGTGCAGGAAGTAGTTTTGAATGCATTTTATTGAGGGGGAATAATAACAGTCTTGAACTTTTTTGGCAACATAGTGATATATTCTTATATACTGTACAATGAGGAATTCAATGACAAAATACTAGTCTAATCCCATTTTTTTAATCATTGCCTCCACCCACAAGGTGTATAAACAACAATAATAAATAAGAATAAAATAAGATAATAGATACAAACAAAAACGTGAAGAACATAAATCAATCAACTCTAGTTAACACATGTAGGACAGTATGCAAGTGTGTGTGCATGGACTTTGCAGATGTATTTCTCACATGTGCAGCATATAGTATTTGTTTTACAGTCCTTCTTTGGGGGGCAGAATTGGCATCTCCTCCTCTTGCCTGCCCCAGCTGCAGCCTCAGGTCGATCAGGACTAGATTCAGCCCCCTGAACAGCTTTCACAAGTGCTGTAGAGGCTGCTGTGCGGGGGAGGCGCTCCCTTCTTTGAATGTGTGGGGGTTACAAGTGCCTTCCCCAGCTGCTCCAGGAACACCCTCCTCTTGTTCCGCTTATCAGGCATCCAGGTAGGGTTGATCTTGTTCCATATCACAAAGGCATTGTATGAGGACCCATCAATGATGTTATGGAAGATGACCAGGGGCCAGAGGGCAGTCGTCCTCCTGCAGCTGTAAGTTCCAAACACCTGGTGCAGATTGTCCATGCCGCCTTTGTTGTGGTTGTAGTCCAGGATGATGGCTGGCTTCCTGTCCTCACGATCACTGATCTCAGCCGTTTTGTGCAGTGTGCTCAGGAGGACCACATTCTTGTTCCTCTTTGGGAGGTAAGAAACTAGAGTGGTGGTGGGGGTGAAGGCAAACTTTGATGCGAAGGCCTCTCTCCCACTTCTTGCGAGGAGTGCAGGGGGGAGCTCAGGCTTGTTCTTTCTAACTATGCCAACCATGGTGATCTTCCTCTTTAGGAGCTGCTGGCTGAGTTCATAAGAGGTGAAGAAATTGTTCACACGTGACATTGTGCCCCCTCAGTCCATCTGTCACATCAAGCAAAATCCGCATCCCCTGGTTCTTCTCCGGGCCTCCACTGGTCAGCTTCCCTGTGCAGACTTGCATCTTCCAAGCGTAGCTGGATTGTGCGTCACAGACCACCATTATCTAATGGCCATAATTTGCTGGCTTGCTGGGCATATACTGCCGGAAAGGACAGCGACCTTTGACAAAAGGTCGCATAAATCACATAAATCAATGATATTACAGCAATACATAATAAAATGAACAGTGAAAATCACTTACATTACAGATATGAAAATAAAAATGTACCTCTGAATGGAACCAGATGCTCATCCACTGTTACTTCAGGCCCAGGGTTGTAGAGGTATGGCCTCATCCACTGTTACTTCAGGCCCAGGGTTGTAGAGGTATGGCCTCATCCACTGTTACTTCAGGCCCAGGGTTGTAGAGGTATGGCCTCATCCACTGTTACTTCAGGCCCAGGGTTGTAGAGGTATGGCCTCATCCACTGTTACTTCTAGGCCCAGGGTTGTAGAGGTATGGCCTCATCCACTGTTACTTCAGGCCCATGGTTGTAGAGGTATGGCCTCATCCACTGTTACTACTTCAGGCCCGAGGGTTGTAGAGGTATGGCCTCATCCACTGTTACTCGGCCCAGGGTTTAGAGGTATGGCAGACGCTCCACCCCTTCTCCCAGACCTCTCTTATGGCCGCCAGTTTGTCTCTCCAACGTCTTGCAAGTCTTGACTCACGTTATCAAATCGTAGCATCCGTGAGAAAGTGTGAAAGACTTTCAGTGGCATCGTGGCACGGAAAATCACCCTTCCACTCTCTGCAATCCCAGAGACTACTGTAGCCTTGCCTCGGGACCAATACACACCCGCTAAGATTAGCAGCCCTATGTAGGCACGCAGGTCAATCTCATCCATCCTTTTCCAGTTGTCTCCATATTTACGGAAACCCTCCAAATGTGTCATCTCCAGGATGATTTTTTTGGATGGCTGGTGTGATGACATGTAGAATTTTGAGGCGATGTCCTGGCAACTTGTGGGCCCTGGGGTCATCCTTATGACATTTTGTGCTGCCATTTTGTGCTACGACCTGTGGGCACTGAAACGTGTGCTCATGGCTTCAGCAAAGAGAGAACTGGGGGACTGTCATCTGCAGCACCTTTATAGCCTCTGACTGCATTCCCCATTAGTAAATAATGCTTTCAAGAAATATTTATTTTGTCTGAAATGTTTATTTTGTCTGTGAACTTGAGTCATGTGTGGGGTCGTGAGGGGAGATGCTGCACATGCACAAGAAAGTTTTAGTTTTGTCTGAGTTCAATCAGTAGCACACAATCTAAATTTCTCATTGTGTGTGTGTGTGTGTGTGTGTGTGTGTGTGTGTGTGTGTGTTGTGTGTGTGTGTGTGTGTGTGTGTGTGGTGTGTGTGTTCCTTTCAAAAATGCAATATTTGACCCTGGTGATGTACAGCTTTCATGGGAAATATGAACAAAGGCGATGCTTCACTTTTTTTAATGTTGGGGTCACTAGGAAAAGTCATAATTTAGGTGGTTTTCCTCTGCTGTTAAACATAGTAGGCGGGTCATGTTTAACCCTTAAGACAAAACAAGGGTTAACTGATTGCCTAGTTAAATAAAATAAAAACAGAGCAAATAAATGTGACCATATTTTATCAATTTCTCCTCAGTTATGATATTTAGGCCTGTATTAGCATGAGAGAGGTCATCACCAGATATCGTTCAGTTGAGCCCAGGGTTCCACTGAAAATGGACACTACATGTTGACCTTGGTTTTTAAGCTTTGGGGTTGATTTCAAATGGAATCTACATAATGAATATGCTAATGTTGGATTCACGTCTCTATCTCAACCAAAAATAAAAGTAAACAAATGTGGAATAGTCAAGTGGTGTGAATATTTTCACTAAATGCAAATGATAATAAAAGTGTAGGTTTTTATAGTAATAGTTTTTTCTGAATGAGTCTTGAGGTTCAGAGGTGCAAGCAAACAGAAAATCTGTCGCTACCACATCTGGCACCATTTGTTCTTGTAATTTTCCATCCTGGCTGTGCAATGGGTTCTTATTTTTGAGTGTTATCTGTGTGTTTTCTTGGCAATACCTCTAGGCTGTGGTCTAACCACCTGTTATCTCCTCTTCACAATATATATAGAGTTACATTGGTAGATATATTAAATATGAAAATACTTTTTTTCTTTCTTTTTTTTCATTAAGTTATGTTGCACAACGTTTATGGAGTTTATTTGTTTTGCCCAAATAAGTTGATAAAGTAAAATGTTTGTGATATGATAAAGCCTAAGCCCCATTTCCACTATGCATTTGTACAAACATTCTGGCTTTATGCATCAATCTCCCTTCATGTGGATAATTATGTAGTGGCTAATGAAGTTTATATTTGTTTGCATCGCCATTCCTCTTGGCTTACAGTATTTATGATATTATTTCTTCCCAACTGCAAAAAACAATTTAGCACCGGCTTGAACCGCTTCATGGCAATATGCATGGCCCTGTACCCCGGTTCAGAGTAGTTGGTACATTTCCGAATATTCCAGTGGTCCTTAACAAATTGTCCACTCAGCCGGGGCACCGGGCCATCAAAACATATTTTCCCATTGTTTTCAGACGGTAAGGGTCACACATAAATCCTAGATGCTGATTGGTTTAGAGACGCCCAATCCCTGTTTTTATGTCTATTACAGACCCTCCTATACCTAACGGGAGGTTTACATAGATGCTAGGAAAGTCCATTTTTATTACTTTGCTTCTCAAATATCCTATCCCGCGTGTCTGTATCGACTTTGAGTTCCAGACGCTTAAGATTTCCTCTCACCGGTGACTAGTGACAGAAGAAACGGAATTAAGATCTATCAAAAATGAATTGTTTTCATCTAGATGACTTCCTTGCAGGGTGGATTGGAGGTGAGTGTCCGTTAATAATGAACTAGTCAATTAGCCGTAGAATTAAGAAGGTTTTATGTGAGGATGAGTTTGGGATAGAAACAGTGTTGGACTATTGCATATCGATTTGTTTATCATTATTTATTTATTTAATACATTTGCTATGTCTATTCTATGTTCGATAGAAAAAAGTTTAATATGAAGTAAGTGGAACATGCGCAGATTTTCCAAATCGAATTGCCCACATAGCGCTGGACATTTGATCATTGTTGATCAAACACTCACTTTAACATCCATAAAAATGTAGTTATATTAAATAATCAGTTCTACATGTCTGAATACTAATTTTCGAGTTTTTCTCCTGTTACTATATTGTCTTCTGCAAAGGCGCGCTAACCTGAAACGGACAGTAGGGGCATAGTAGTTGCACTTGCATAATGAACTGTATCTGTGGAAATGCGGTACTGTTTCAGTCTTCATCGCCTGTTATTTCGCCTATAGGCAGCCTACTGTAGTTATGAACATTACGGCCTAAGTTTTGTTTTTTGCAAATGTTGAGAGTCAGAATGATCCCTAAGCAGTGGTAGTGTTTGGCTGTCTGCTGGGATATGATTCTTTCTGTTCTCTCTTGTATTGTCCCTGAAATCTGTGGTACTGTAGTTCTATTGTCTGAGGAGGGTTGGATGTTCTAGGCAGGGTGCCACTGAATCAACATTATATGTTAACTCTCCCCCTCTCTCTCTCTCTCTCTCTCTCTCTCTCTCTCTTTCTCACTCTCTCTTTTACACTCTTTCTCTCTCTCTTTCTCACTCTCTCTTTTACACTCTCGCTTTCACACGCTCTCTCTCTTTCTCACTCTCTCTCTCTTCACACTCTCTCTCTCTTTCTCACTCTCTCTCTCTCTTTCTCTTCTCCCTCTCTCTCTTTCACACTCTCTTTTACATGCTCTCTTTCTCTCTCTCTCTCTCTCTTTCCCTCAACTCTCTCTTCTCACCGCTCTCTTTCCACTCCTCTCTCTTCTCACTCTTCTCTCTCCTCCCTCTCTCTCTCCTCCCTCTCCTCTCTCTTTCTCACTTTCTTTCACATTTCTCTTTCCTTCACACTTTCACTCACACTCTCTTTCTCTCTCTTCTCTCTTTCTCTTCTTTCTTTTCTCTTTTTCACACTCTCTTTCACACTCTCTCTCTTTCTCTCTCTTTCTCATCTCTCCTCTCTCTCTCTTCTCCTCTCTCTCTTTCCCTCTCTCTCTCTCTCCCTCTCTCTTTCACATTCTCTCTATCCATCCATCCCTCCTTACTCCTCTAAACGTGGTTTCCATCTGTTTTTCCAATAGGAGCTTCCAGTGTTATTGTGGGTCATCCACTGGACACAGTCAAGGTACATATGAGGACACACAGTTCAACACATAAAGGACTGGTTTCCCAGACACTGATCAAGCCTAGTCCTGGACTAAAATGCACTTTCAATGGAGATTCTCTGTTTATCTTGAGTTTCAGGACTAGGCTTAATTGGTTTTCCAGGAAACTGTCCGATGAGTTTAAATCAGGATTGACATTAAAGTCTGAAAGGCAATTGTCTCTTTCACTTAAACAATGGAGGGAACCAGGCAGATCAATGGTTGCAGTTGGTTGTTGTCAGTAAAAAATACAAAATAAAACGGCCCAATAGGGCAACCTCAGAGCAGGCTGAACTTGCCCAACTGTTCAGTTCACTTGTTCTAGGAAATAGATCAGCCCTTAATGTCAAACCTTTGGTTTTACCAAATGTGTAATATTAGTTTATCTACAAATACACAGTTACCATTTAGTAGGCAATAGGTCTGCAGTACATTAACATGAGTGACCACACATCACCTAGCCTACATGTTGTAGATTGTGTAGGCCCATTGTTTTATGTAGGAGGAATGTTGAAGTTCTTAAACATTTACCATTCTCTGATTATTTTTTTTACACAACAGACTCGTCTGCAAGCTGGGAAAGGATACAGAACACCCTCCACTGTGTCCTCCAAATCTACAGAAAGGAAACTGTAAGTGATATGTCACTGCTCTTGTAGTGTAAATGTAATATACTATATATATATATATATATATATATATATATACCATTTAGCAGACACTTTTACCCAAAGCAACTTAGTCCCGCGTGCGGAGACATTTTGTATGGTCCCACAGTATGCATAGGAGGCCATGGGATAATATTTGGCATGATAATCCATTTGTCATGGCATTGGTATGGTTTCCTTCAGAACTGCGGAGGTCTTGCCCATAAGTGTCAACCTCGGCAACTACTCTAAAAGTTAATTATAACATCCTAATTCATTTTTAACAAACTCTTATCTGTAGATTATACCGTAGGCCTAGCTGTACCAGTTCTGGAAATATTTGTTTTACTTTTGAAGCAACTGTGCTTTTGTTTTAACAAATATCCTTGAGCCTTGCTGTGAATACTCCCTATGTAGCCCCTCTCTGGCTGGTAGGTGGAAAAAAAATCTTCCCGTTGCCAAATTCCGAATGGTATACTGGGACGCAGTCCTTCTGCAGAACACACTGTTGCATAAAACGTCTCATTTGTATTTTTCTTCCTCCTAGTTTGCTGGCTTCTTCAAGGGTCTCTCCTTCCCGCTGGCCAGCATCACCGTGTATAACTCAGTGGTGTTTGGGGTTCTTCAACAACACACAGAGAGTTATAAGCAAGTTACGCCATGGTGACGAGAGGCGGGCCGGTGGTATGCTGGACATGACCCTGGCCAGCATGTTGACAGGGCTGATGTCAGTGGGACTCGGAGCTCCGTCCGACCTGGTTAAGATCAGACTGCAGATGCAGATTCTGCCCTGTTTAGCAGGTAAAGTCAAGACCAATACAACATTCTAGATTATTTTAGGCAGGTAAAGTCAAAGACCAATACAACATTCTAGATTATTCTAGAAGGTCGTTATTTTAGCAGTAAAGTCAAAGACCATACAACATTCTAGATTATTCTAGAAGGTCGTTATTTTAGCAGGTAAAGTCAAAGACCAATACAACATTCTAGACCATTCTAGAGGTCATTATTCTAGCAGGTAAAGTCAGAGACCAATACAACATTCTAGAAGGTCGTTATTTTAGCAGGTAAAGTCAAAGACCAATACAACATTCTAGATTATTCTAGAAGGTCATTATTTTAGCAGGTAAAGTCAAAGACCAATACAACATTCTAGAAGGTCGTTATTTTAGCAGGTAAAGTCAAAGACCAATACAACATTCTAGAAGGTCATTATTCTAGCAGGTAAAGTCAAAGACCAATACAACATTCTAGAAGGTCATTATTTTAGCAAGTAAAGTCAAAGACCAATACAACATTCTAGAAGGTCATTATTTTAGCAGGTAAAGTCAAAGACCAATACAACATTCTAGAAGGTCGTTATTTTAGCAGGTAAAGTCAAAGACCAATACAACATTCTAGAAGGTCGTTATTCTAGCAGGTAAAGTCAAAGACCAATACAACATTCTAGATTATTTTAGCAGGTAAAGTCAAAGACCAATACAACATTCTAGATTATTCTAGAAGGTCATTATTTTAGCAGGTAAAGTCAAAGACCAATACAACATTCTAGATCATTCTAGAAGGTCATTATTTTAGCAGGTATTTCCTCTAGTATAACTATCCTTTTAGACCTTTCTAGAAGGTACAGTCCCTATAGTACTCATGGGTTTAGAAAGCTCATTTCAGTGGGACTTTACTCAGAGGTCTAGAATAGTTGACAGTTCAAGGAACCACAGAAAACGTCAAATTCTCCTATTCAGGTTCAACGCCCCATCAGTCTTTCAACTGCCATTCATATTTCACAACAGCAACTCGGACGAGCTAGCTTGAGATGATAAATCCCGTGGATTGTAACCAGCTCACTTAAACGTTGATAAACTAAAGGCACCATAATCACCTGTCAATGTCCTACATCAGTGATAAGTCACCAGTCACCGTTTTGAAGATGGAAATTGCTGCACCTTTTTTATATGACGGTGCACCAGACGTCATTGTGTATTGCCCCATGGATCCTTATGGTGCCTACAGTATAGGGCATCATAAAATACATGTTAAATCTTCACCATTACCTGTTGTTCTGGTATATAGTTAAAGCCTCCTTCCGCCTAAGATTGAACTTTAATCCAAACTATCCTCTTTCTGCATGTGTAGTCAATAAAGTCAAGTACAGTCTGATCTTTGTTTGTTTCCTTGTGTGTTTTAGAGAACCTGAACCTTGCCGGGACGACCGGAAATGGGAACGGTAACATCGCTGTGCGCTCCATGACTCTCCAGGGCCATCCGACCTACAGAGGGCCCATACACTGCATCAGTTCCATACTGCAGACTGAGGGGATCCGGGGGCTTTACAGAGGGGCCGGGGCCATGGTCCTGAGAGACGTCCCTGGGTACACGCTGTACTTCATCCCCTACGCGTTGTTCCGTCGCTGGCTATCCTCTGAAGGGAGGTCATCACCTCATCCCTGTTCTATATGGGTGTCTGGAGGACTGGCAGGTAACTGGAAGGTGTTTACGGATGGATGGTAATGTTACTGTTGCTAGATGTGCTTGGTTGAAGCAAATAGAAATGAGCCATTAGGTCAGATAAAGGAGCGTTCTGTTGAAACCGTGGCCTCGTTTTGGTTTCCACTAGGCCAGAGAATGTATTAGTGGAGGGTTATTGGGCCCATACATAAATCGAAATCACAATCCTGACTTTTCTAGCAGGGCCGTAACCAGGGTTTGAGTTTTAGTGAGGTCCGGATGGGGGATACCCACCACCCACCTTTCCCTCCTTTCAGGATTTTTTTTGAAAGTTGAAGCATATTTACTGCATTTGTGTACAATTAAAACACTTTTTAAAATGCTATTTGGAGAACAGCAACAACAAGCCAAAATGACCCCAGTCATTATCACCTTGTTCCTATAGCTTCATTCACCTCAGTCCATCTACAAGCATGTAGCCTATTAGCTATACAACTGTAATGTTATACCCCTGAAACGGGGGGGGGGGGGATATGAGAAATGATTCACACTGACACCTAGCATCAGTGACTGTTCAGTCAGTTGGTATGATGATTTGCATAAAATCATCAACTCTTTACATAAATACAGTATCTCTTTTTTTCAAAATACATAGCATTCACATTTTTATTCCTAGGCATTACTAATCAAGCTCCACACAACCGGATATCAATGAAGCACACAGATGATTGTATTATAGATTGTATAATCAGTGGTAAATAGTGGTAAAAGGTGGGTAATGTGTAAACTATAAACTCCAGTGGACAGACAACCACCGGTAGAAAGGAAAATGTAGGACATTTTTAGAACTGTATTGTTTGCACGTTGATAGCATTTTAATGTCGGCCTGTAGGGAAGATAGTCCATGTGAAAATATTGAAACTTTAAAAAATATAAGTTCCTAACTTGTTTGATAACATTAGTACAGATTTTCTCAGGGGACCCCACATGGGGCCCCTACCCCAAGTTTAGCAACCACTGGACTAACTTCTCTCTGCTTGCTTCCTCTCTCTGTCTTTCTTCTCTGCTTCCTCCTGCATGCATCAAGAAAAAATGTTGTGTGCAAGAATAACGAAAAAACCCGTTACCAAAGTCCAAAATGATCTAAAACGTCACAAAATGGCATCATATATATGCACGAACGCTTCCGAACTGTTTCGGTTGGGAAGCATGCGACGCCTTCAGCCTCTTTAGAGAGTGGGGAATGTGCTGCAAATCTGGCACACAAATGCAAGGGACGCAGGCGATTTATAACGAACAAGCCGCTGTTAATGATTCCACTCGTTTGCGGAGAGGCAGGCGTGATTAGAACTCAGTCAGATCAATAATTAAAGTGTTCTGAGCTTTGATCAACACTGGGAGAAATATTTACATGTTTAACCCATAATTGACTTAATTTATTTTGAACAAAATATATTTTTTATTATGTTTTTATAATTACAAAAAAATGGACCGAGGTCCTGGGACCTCATATGTATTTATACCCTGGTTGTTATCACCATGCTCTAAACTAACAGCTAAACACATTGGAATCATAATTTATGCAGGAATTTTAATGTTGCTACTATGTGGATTTGGCGGAAAATGTAGTCTAGCTATGCAAATAAAAACGTTCCTTCGGGTTATCTGCTAAGGAGCGTTCAACTAAACTGTAGGCTGTAGTACACTGAGGGACACGTCAACATGAAGAATTTTTGGCACTTTAGCAAGCCTTTTCATATTCAAAATAGATTGATTTTAATTCTTCATGTGGCTATATTAAAGGACACTTTATTTAAAATAACACGTTTTTAAAAGTTCTATATTTGTGAACAATTTCTACTTAAAATATCAAAGGTACACAAAAGGCACTAATTCGTAGAACGGCACCTTTACAGTCTTAGGGTCAAGTCCAAAGCTGAATAGTTTGTCTTCACCTTGTCTACCACCTATAAAAACTTTGCCATTACTTTATGCTATTTTATATGCCATCTTGAAAATGTTGTAGGCCTACCCAGGGTTGGGAGGATGATTACAGTTACTGATTACAGATTACAGACAATAGAAAAGTAGTTAGTAATGTAATCCAATGGATTACTCAAATTGTGAGTAACAGTTTGATTACTTCCTTGGTTAGCCCTCATCTGCCTCCTTAGTTTATGCTGTAGACCACAGGAGGTTGGTGGCACCTTAAAATAAGGGAGACGGGCTCGTGGTAATGGCTGGAGCGGAATCAGTGGAATGGTATCAAATACGTCAAAACACATGCCATTCCATTGCTCTGTTCCAGCCATTACTATGAGTCGTCCTCCCCTCAGCAGCCTCCACTGCACCCCAGCATCTTTGGCAGTTGCTGGCTCAGCTGCCTGCTGCATCTTATTGATGTGATGCCATCACTGCTAAAAGGTCAAGTTCCAGGGAAAGCATTTCCAACCCTCGTTCTTTGATTATGCAATTATTGGCCTATTTCACACAGCCGCCAAGCAGATTGTGGCCTGTAAATGATGACATGGTCTGATCACCCAACCAGTCTGCTGTGATAAAGACTTCATGGACATATGTAATAGGTCCAAGACACATCTGATTAGTTGATGAGTTGAATGACCTCTGATTTTAGTCTATTCCTTTCCACTGACACTACAGGTATAGCTGAGTAAGCAACTGATTGACAAGTCATCCCAGTAAACAGCATGGAGCTGTATTGACTAAAACATTTCCTTTGACACAGAGATCCTGATGAAATGTGGGATGATTCAGTTCTCAGTAGGGTTGCAAAGCTACTGGTAGTTAACGGAATCTTCAGTCATTTGGTAATTGCCATAGATTGTCTGTTATCTATCGTCATTTTGGTAATTTATAGTTGAATAACTTTTACAAAATGCATTCGTATATAGTCACATCTACTGTATGTTAGGTTTTGATTAGCCACTGCAGGTTAAAATGCATTCGTATATAGTCACATCTACTGTATGTTAGGTTTTGATTAGCCACTGCAGGTTAAAATGCATTCGTATATAGTCACAATCTACTGTATGTTAGGTTTGATTAGCCAATGCAGGTTAAAGTGAGTTCTTCCACTTTTTTCCCATCAATACTCCATATTGTGAATGACATTTGGGAGCTCAGCTAGATGGTAACCTGACGGCGGCGCCAACATTTCCGTAGTTTTATTGCCAAAAGGGTTTGAAACATTAGCATTATCCAATAGACACTTTTGAGATGAGTTTACCCTCTAGGCAGTTTACCCTCCAGGTAGTTTACCCTCCAGGTAGTTTACCCTCTAGGTAGTTTACCCTCCATGTAGTTTACCCTCCAGGTAGTTTACCCTCTAGGCAGTTTACCCTCCAGGTAGTTTACCCTCCAGGTAGTTTACCCTCCAGGCAGTTTACCCTCCAGGTAGTTTACCCTCCAGGTAGTTTACCCTCTAGGCAGTTTACCCTCCAGGTAGTTTACCCTCCAGGTAGTTTACCCTCCAGGCAGTTTACCCTCCAGGTAGTTTACCCTCCAGGTAGTTTACCCTCCAGGCAGTTTACCCTCCAGGTAGTTTACCCTCCAGGTAGTTTACCCTCTAGGCAGTTTACCCTCCAGGTAGTTTACCCTCCAGGCAGTTTACCCTCCAGGTAGTTTACCCTCTAGGCAGTTTACCCTCCAGGTAGTTTACCCTCCAGGCAGTTTACCCTCCAGGCAGTTTACCCTCCAGGTAGTTTACCCTCCATGTAGTTTACCCTCTAGGCAGTTTACCCTCCAGGCAGTTTACCCTCCAGGCAGTTTACCCTCTAGGCAGTTTACCCTCCAGGCAGTTTACCCTCCAGGTAGTTTACCCTCCATGTAGTTTACCCTCCAGGCAGTTTACCCTCCAGGCAGTTTACCCTCCAGGCAGTTTACCCTCCATGTAGTTTACCCTCCATGTAGTTTACCCTCTAGGCAGTTTACCCTCCATGCAGTTTACCCTCCAGGTAGTTTACCCTCCAGGCAGTTTACCCTCCAGGCAGTTTACCCTCTAGGCAGTTTACCCTCTAGGCAGTTTACCCTCCAGGTAGTTTACCCTCCAGGCAGTTTACCCTCCATGTAGTTTACCCTCCAGGTAGTTTACCCTCTAGGCAGTTTACCCTCCAGGCAGTTTACCCTCCATGTAGTTTACCCTCTAGGCAGTTTACCCTCCATGTAGTTTACCCTCTAGGCAGTTTACCCTCCAGGTAGTTTACCCTCCATGTAGTTTACCCTCCATGTAGTTTACCCTAGTTCTCAGTAAGTGGGGGACTGAGGTTTTTGGTCAAATAAAAACAGTTTGTGTGGAAAGCAACAAGGACAGGACATTTAACAGTTTTGGAGATTTTAAATTGATTTGAACAGAAGGAAAAAGCTTCAATTCCTTTCTAACAGTGTGTCTCAGCACATTATAATATATATAAATATATATATAATAATAATTAAAAACTGCCTGTTCAGTGTGTTTGAAGAAACATCTTGATATCAAGATGAAATGCAACTGTAAATCTCCGGAAGCTCCTGACATGTTTCTGTCTACAGGTTCTATCTCGTGGGTCACAGCTACTCCGGCTGACGTGGTGAAGAGCAGACTACAGGCTGACTCCCTCCACACAAGGAAATACAGAGGGATTGTACACTGCATCGTCCAGAGCTACAAGACCGAGGGGATACATGTAAGCTAACAGACACACAGGGGCTGTTTCCCGCACTCAGATTAAGCCTATAGACCTGGACTAAGCAGCACTTTCAGTGAAGATCCTTCCTTGAGCATGCTTTTTTTGTCCAATCATTTGACTAATCTTTGTACGGGAAACCAGCCCAAAGTGTAGCAATTTTAAGATTGATTCGTCAGTACATTTAATTTGAAGAGGAATACAGTAGCCTGTATGTGTGGTTTTGGTGTAGCTTTGTGGCAACATAGACTATTGCTGACCGTATAGTAACTGTAAGCTTTAGTCCCTTCAGTTTAAAAGTTCAACTGGGGTGAACTCAACCTGTCCTCTAAAAGTCACAAGATCTGTTCCAAAGAAAAGTTATTATCAAACTGCCAAGGTTGTTCCTAGCTTAAGAGGGAGTTCAAACATGTTTTGGTCAGTTTGTGATGTAACAAAATAGTTAAAAGTCAATAGTGTTGTGTGTCACATCCCCATTCCAAGTGATCAGACCGATGCTCTTGTTCAAATGTGTTTTTGCAGACAGAGACTGAGAAGGGACATTTTGATCAATACCTGACAATCATTAACAAGATAGGCACTTGGCATGAAAAAGCTTAAATAGGCTTGAACCATGTGGCTTCAGCTAGATATTTGTTTGGTTGGCTATTATAAACATAGGTTTAATTATATTCCTTTTTTTATAATATTTTATTTCTCTCTCTCTCTCTCTCTCTCTCTCTCTCCTCCAGGTCTTCTTCCGCGGAGCCAGTAAATGCTATCAGAGGCTTCCCCATGAGTGCCACCATGTTTCTGGGCTATGAACTCTCTCTGCAGTTCTTCAGGGGTTTCTAGTGTTTACACCAGGAATATGCTACAGAACAGTATGTCCACTGAATGACACATTATCTTGACAGCTATCCTCTTGTCCTTGAAACGCCCCCCAAAGGTTTTCACCTGGAAGATCATTTCATTCTTGCAGAAAAAAAGTGGGGAGCAACTTGACTTGACATTTTCTAGTTGAGAATGATCTCCACTTTTGCCATAATACAATGTATTTGTAAAGTGTAAATACTAATTTCTTATGTTAAGAAAACATCTTATTAAAAGTGCCATACATGATTTCAGAAATGCATACATTTTAAATATGCGGTGCTATAATAGAGTAACCGTTTCATGTTTTTAGCTGTACTGCATAAATTAACCAGTTTTAGTACCCACAGTTAACCAGTTCTAACCTCAGGGATGATCCGCACATGAATCAATATATTATATGTTGGTGCCAGGCTTTTAAGTTGTATTTTTTGAAGTGTTTTATCTTTGTAAATAAGTATGAGAGAAATTAAATGTAATTCCACAGGAGGCATAGTTTTTTTTGTGCATAATTTGTACTTTAATGTGAGTTTATTGGAATTCTTGTTACAGACTGTTTTTGTACAGTTTTACTTGGAAAACCTAATAAACGTTTTGTTAAAATCTAATAATGGTATTCTTCCTTTTAAAGTTCTCTCTAAAGGTCAGAGTGCAGTAACATTAAAGATACTGACATGGAACAGTGACAGGGTGAATACAGTAAAAAACTAACATTTTAGGGCCCACCATGTTGGGCACGTGTTACTGAGCACATGTTACTGAGCACATGTTACTGAACACATGTTACTGAGCACATGTTACTGAACACATGTTACTGAGCACATGTTACTGAGCACGTGTTACTGAACACATGTTACTGAACACATGTTACTGAGCACATGTTACTGAGCACGTGTTACTGAACACATGTTACTGAGCACATGTTACTGAGCACGTGTTACTGAACACATGTTACTGAGCACATGTTACTGAACACATGTTACTGAGCACATGTTACTGAGCACGTGTTACTGAGCACGTGTTACTGAGCACGTGTTACTGAGCACATGTTACTGAACACATGTTACTGAGCACATGTTACTGAGCACGTGTTACTGAACACATGTTACTGAGCACATGTTACTGAACACATGTTACTGAGCACATGTTACTGAGCACGTGTTACTGAACACATGTTACTGAGCACATGTTACTGAGCACGTGTTACTGAGCACATGTTACTGAGCACGTGTTACTGAACACATGTTACTGAGCACATGTTACTGAGCACGTGTTACTGAACACATGTTACTGAGCACATGTTACTGAACACATGTTACTGAGCACGTGTTACTGAGCACGTGTTACTGAGCACGTGTTACTGAGCACATGTTACTGAACACATGTTACTGAGCACATGTTACTGAGCACGTTTACTGAACACATGTTACTGACACATGTTACTGAACACATGTTACTGAGCACATGTTACTGAGCACGTTTACTGAACATGTTACTGAGCACATGTTACTGAGCACGTGTTACTGAACACATGTTACTGAGCACATGTTACTGAGCACGTGTTACTGAACACATGTTACTGAGCACATGTTACTGAGCACATGTTACTGAGCACATGTTGGGCACGTGTTACTGAGCACATGTTGGGCACGTGTTACTGAGCACATGTTGGGCACGTGTTACTGAGCACGTGTTGGGCACGTGTTGGGTGCAAATCATCTTCTTTTTTTCTCCCTTTTTTTATGAACCTTATCTCAGGGCTGTGGCTGACTGATAAAGTGTGTACATCTGTCTTTACACTGTCTACTGTAGTCTGATGCAGGGTTTCCCAAAACTCTGTCCCCATCCCGGGCCCCCATGAGGTCCCCATCCCGGGCCCCCATGCCCTAGCACTACACAGCTGATTTGAAATAACCAACTCATCATTAAGTTTTGGTAGTGTTTTTGGTAAACCCTGGCCTGATGTACAGTAAATGATCTGTTATTTCTGTGAATGAACTG